>NW_005871081.1:2683546-2688758 GCF_000147115.1 Myotis lucifugus
TACACAGGGGATCTGAAACCAGACCAAGAGCCTCAAAAGAACATGCACTCAAATATAAAAATAAGTTGAAAGTGTTCAGATGTATTTCATTGTTAAGTAGGTCTCCTGTTAGGTTGATGTGTTCAGATGAATTTTGTTATTTTAAAAAATATCACACACTTCCTAGCCGGTTTGCTCAGAGGATAGAGCATTGGCCTGTGTACTGAAGGGTCCAGGGTTAGATTTCTGTCAAGGGCACATAACTCGGTTGCAGGTTCCATCCCTGGTGCCTGTGGGCAGCAACCAATTGATGTGTCTCTCTCACACTGATGTTTCTCGCTCTGTGTCCCTTCCCCTCCCTCCACTCTCTCTAAAACTCAATCGAAAAATATCCTTGAGTAAGGATTAACAAAACAATTTTTTTTTTTTTTTACATCACACACATGGAAGAGAGAAAAGGCAGCAGCTCAGACCTCAGGATGATTATTTGCGGCTTTCAGAGCTTCTTGGGCTCCTCTAAATTTTCTAAAGACTGGTGTTAAATATAATTTTGGGGGCCTACGCAGGATCCACATCTACATATGGATCATTATATTGAACTGCTGCCACTTCCTCATCTTCATAATCCACTGGAGGTGGTGGTGGCAGAGGTGGGAAATGAATCAAGTCTCTAAAGTTTCCATGTGAAAAATAAACAAAAAAAGGGATTACCTGTAATGTTGTAATTTGTACTTAATTTTTTAATGATTGAATTTGCATTATAATTTTTTTCATTCACAAATACATAAGTGAATCAAAGATACTGGTTTACTAAAAACAAACAAACAAAAAAACATTCTGTACTCATTAACATCTTAGGAAAATAACTGCTGATCATGAGTATGCTATTCAAGTCATTGAACCACTTCACAGCCATTCTGCTTAGAAAAGGTTCATGATAGTAATGCAGGATATAATATACACTATACTTAAATATTTTTTGTGGACATATAGAAGGATGGGTGGTTGGGTGGATAGATAGATAGATAGATAGATAGATAGATAGATAGATAGATAGAGACTGGGACTGCCACACCACCCTTCAGTGGGGGTTGAGGATCCAGGAAATCTTGGGAGTGAAAACTAATTCCTATAGTGGTTTGAGCCCAAGTCCTTGAGTTTTAATCTAGATTGTGTGGACTGTGGGCCTTCTGAACACAGGTCTCTTCCAAGAAGTTGATTCATGGAGGTGGACAAGGGTATGTTTAGTATTGATCCCCCATTTCCCATTATATTGCCTCCCCTGAAGAGTTCTCACTTTGTAGGGGAAAATAGGATCCAAGGGTCTGCTCTGTCTCGGTTAAGATATTCCTCAGGAAACAAATGGTTTACTCGAATAGCAAAATTGAGAAGAGTTTAATAAGATGGATTCTTTTCAAACATAGGGTATGAAACATGTTCGTTTAGAGAAACTACCAAAGAATGGGAAGTCAATCTGTGACTAACAACTATAGAGAGCCTTTATGGTCCCCCGGATTGAATGGCTGAGAGGCGGGCGTGTGTGCAGAGCCTGAGAAGGTAACTCGGTAAAGTGAGATGAAGTGTGTTGCAGTGGAGGGATGCCCCGAGTCTCACAGACTGGAAGGTAGGGCACCCAGGACCAAAGACTCCCACCTCAATCTCTACCCACTCTCTCATTTCTCATTTCTCATTGGCTGACTCAGTGGACAAGGAAGTATTCTGATGCCCTCCATGTAGTTCAACCTCCAGGCAGAGTGTGGTGGGAAAGGCAGAGAAGTGTCCAGCTGAAGCCTACACCCACTTCTGAACATTTTGATTATCCACTCTCTCAGTACCCTGTCAGAACAGATAGGCCCCCAGCCTTTCTTTCCTGATGGCCTGGAGGTCGCTCTGGTGTAAGTTTGCACCCTAATTCACCCAGCCCACATTGGGCATGTTAAAGGAGGAGATGGTGGAACTTAGTAAACCCTTTCTAGGAGCAGAACAATTATGAATTGAGAAGTGTCAATTACTGTCCCCTCTGAGCCTAAGATGAAGACAAACAAAACCCTTGCCTTTCTCAGCAGTGTCTTATGGACGAGGGATTGCCATTTTTGAATGTCAGGAGCTGCATCTTTCTCTGGGCATCTCAGACAAAAATCTTATCTTCAAAGGCAACTCTAGAGTTTGGAGACTACAGAGGCGATCTCATAAATGAAAATGAAAGAAACCCAATACATTAATGTTCATATATTTTTCAAATTATTCCTCCTGCATAGGAGGAAAAAAACCTAGAAATAAAAAATGACAAATTAATATTGGTTCTATTCCAGTAATGGTATCATGAGAAATTCTTACTTTCCCTTGTATGCTATACCCCCCCAAAAAAAAAAAATTCACAGTGAATATTATTTACTCTTGTAATCAAGAAAAAAACCACACTTTTTTCAGTGATCAGGGTAATATTGGGTGACAGAACACTGGAATCAGAGAGGTGGTATTTGGGGGAATGAGGTAAGTCTAAGTAAGAGGCACATTGCCCACCATTTCTCTGGGAACTCAAAATCCTCTTCTTTGATAAATTATTATCTTTAGAAGCACATGTAATTTTATTATATTAGCTTTTTGCAGAATCACAATTTCCAAATTCTGTTATAGCCTTGCTTTTCATTTAATGCTGCTACTCTTCGACAATTTATAAGGCTTTACTTGCATATGTTAAAGGATATCTCATTAAAAAATAGCTCTTTCCTTTGAAACATCTGTCTCCCGTATGTGGCAGTTACAGGGCAATTTCCTGGAAAATGTATTATTAAAACAGGAGAAAGAAAAAAAAATCTCAGAATAAACTCTGGAAACGATGGTGTGAGATGCAAGATTAAGAGAGAATATGCTCTCAAACGCTGGAGTTCTGGGCAGGCTTTATTTCTCTTTAAATTTCCTTTCTTTAATGCAAATAACTTGAGGTCACTTTTACCTCAGTTTCTTAGGATGTGAGATTAGTTTGAATACATGTTCGAAGACAGTTGAGCACAAGTTAATATTTAGAAATTTAAAATATTATATTCACTTTCTTTCAAAAGCTGTCAGTTAAATTGATATTTTTTCCAAGACACCATAACAAGTATCAAATTAAAAGGCAATTTATGCAAGAAAGGACTCTGTATCCTTAAGTTTTCATTTTATTAGACAGGAATTAGAGCAATTGCCCCAAAATTTACTACTTGGAAGAACTGAGTGGCCTGGCCAGCAGTTATTGTTAAATATTCTCCCTCCCCCGCTTTTTCTTTTCTCTCTCTCTCTCTCTCTCTCTCTCTCTCTTTTTCTCCCCCCCCCCCCCAAACGCACATATACACATGACACAATTTAATGCTGGCAAACTGCAAGGCACTGTAAACTTCAAGGCACTATACAGGATAAGAACTATACTTTTTAATATGCCTATACTCATATTTGGTAGAAACAAGAATATATAAGTTGTAGGGTCTGAAAAAGAAAGTTAATTTTATTCCTAACCTGCTATATCTTGAGTACTAGCCATATATCTCTCTGCATTATTATTAGATTGACTTAATGTTAGTCTGCAAAAATCAAATGTTTAATTAAAGTAGATATTTGATCAAACCTATGGTGACACACTTACCTATATGAAGGGAACAAGCTGAGAAGATGAGGAAATTGGAGGGATCATGGTAAGATACATTTCCTACTAGTGAGGAACAGGTAAGGGTACTGAAACTTATTCACATTTTCCAAAGTAGTTTTGTAAATGTAGATAAAGAATTATATAGGCTAGATTAGATTGGGCCATACTCTTTATATTCTCCTGACATGCAAGAATATAGTTAGCTCTCTTTCTCTCCATATTATATTTATACTAGAGGCCTGGTGCACAAAAATTTGTACACTCGGGGGGGAGAGGGGGTCCCTCAGCCCGGCCTGTGCCCTCTCACAGTCTGGGACCCCTCGGGAGATAATGACCTGCTGGCTTAGGCATGCTCCTGGGTGGCAGAGGGCAGGCCCAATCCCTAGGTGCAGCCCCTGGTCGGGCTCAGAGCAGGGCCGATTGGGGAGTTGGGGCACCGCCCCCTGTCATGCACAGGGCAGGGCGGATCGGGAGGTTGCGATGCCACCCCTAGTCACGCTCAGGGTAGGCCGATTGGGGGGTTGGGGCACCACCCCCTGTCATGCACAGAGCAGGGCCCATCAGGGGGGTTGGGGCTCCGTACCCTGTCATGCACAGAGCAGGGCCGATTAGGGGGTTGGGGGGGCCGCCACTGTCATACTCAGGGCAGGGCTGATGGGGAGGTTATGGCTTTACCCTGTCACACACAGCGCAGGGCCCGTGGGGGGGGGGGGTTGGGGCGCTGCACCCTGTCACACACAGAGCCACAGGGTGATCAGGGGGTTGGGAAGCTTCCCTTATCAGGCACAGAGCAGGGCTGATCAGGGGGTTGGGTCGCCTTCCCCTGTCACGAACAGGGCAGGGCGGATAGGGAAGTTGTGGCCCTGTCCCCTGTCACGCTGATTCCGGTGCCGGGAGGCCTCCCAGCTCCGCTGATTCTGGTGCTGGGAGGCATATTACCCTTTTACTATATAGGATAGAGTCCTGGTGCATGGGTGGGGGCCGGCTGGTTTGCCCTGAAGGGTGTCCTGGATCAGGGTGGGGGTCCCCACTGGGGTGCCTGGCCAGCCTGGATGAGAGGATGATGGCTGTTTGCAGCTGATCACACCCCCTTCAGGTTGGGGGTCCCCACTGGGGTGCCTGGCCAGCCTGGATGAGGGGATGATGGCTGTTTGCAGCTGGTCACACCCCCTTCAGGGTGGGGGTCCCCACTGGGGTGCCTGGCTAGTCTGGGTGAGGGGCTGAGGGCCGTTTTCAGGCTGGTGGGTGACTGAAGCTCCCAACCTCTCCTTTTTTTCTTTTTTCTTTTTTATTCTGGGATTTATTTACCTTCTATGGCTGTCACTGGAACTGAGAGCCGGCTTTAGCTCTGAGGCTCGGCTCCAGCTCTGAGACCTCGGCTGCTGAAAGCAGGAATCTGGGTTTGTTTAGCTTCTATAATTGCAACATTGTTTCTTAGAGTGCAAGCTCAGAGCCCAGCAGCGGCAGGCGGGGAACCTTGGCTTCCTCCTTCACTGGAGCAAGCAAGCCTCCTGTTCGCTTCAGCTGCCTGGCTGCCGGCCGCCATCTTGGTTGGCAGTTAATTTGAATATCGCCCTGATTAGCCAATGGGAAGCGTGTCAGAGGTAT
>NW_005871081.1:2689569-2844213 GCF_000147115.1 Myotis lucifugus
CTGAGAAAATAAATGAGTTCTATGTAGCAGGATTTCATTTTTAGTTGACCATGACCTATAGTACAACTTATTATGCAAAATATCTCTTCAAAATGCACCTTTTGGAAAATATTAGTCCATTCTTTGAAATGGGAATTTATGATTCGTTAAAAGTGAGCAGGGTGTAGTTTATTTTTCCCGAGAGATCCTTTCAAAAGCCTGAAAAATGGAGTTCTGAATTTTTCTCTAAGTTACAATGAAATGCAAAATAAAACGTCTTTCACTCTGTATAGGAAAAAAAAAGCAAGTTATTTGTCCCACGGTGTCTGATCTGGAAAATCTGTTAGCCACGGGGCATTTTTGTTCTTTGAAGATTTCATTATAGCAAGCAGAATAACACATAATATAAAGAATGCACATCCATTATGGAGAACATGCAACATATAAACTTTTATTGAGTTAATTCCTTCATTAAATAGAAGTTACTTTGAACTGCTGGGTTAACACCTGCAAAGTAATCAGCTTCAGATGGATTATAATATTTCTATTTGATGTTTAAAGTTTCTTGGAATCACGGTGCACATCTAAGGTTTTGACTTTGAGGTGAAAGCTGGTGCATTTACAGGAGGCCTAATTGGGAACTGAGGACCACGAGCTGTTTTAAAGCAGCGCAGCCGTGTTTTAAACCCTGGCTCTGTGTTTCTGCACAGTCAGGCTCAGGCTCCTTCTCAACAAGCAAATTCGGGTTCATCATTAGCAAGCGAGTGCTCTTTCACAGATAACTGCAGCGGCTGGGTGAGCCTTTGCTTGCAGCCAGCCGCTCACTATGGGAGAGGGCCAACTGCTCTGCAGAATAAAGGGACAGATGCAGTGTCCCCGAGTCAGTGTGACCCTTGCAGCGTTTCTGCATCAAGCACTTTTGGAATTTAAACATTTAAAGGAAGCCTCAGTGAAGGGCTGCAGGAGTGTGCTTTTGGTGTTGAGAATAACAACCAAAACATATGGTCTCTCCCTGTCTAGACAGAATGGTACTGTCCCAGACAGAAAGGTCTCCACAGGCCAGACAGTCCATGTAGCACTGCAGTGCTGAGAGCGCCACGATGCCCCGGTGCGAGGGAGCAAAACAAAAACAACCATCGTGTCTGAGGGATAATTAGCAGGACCCAGCTCAGCGGACAGCCTGTGCTGCGTGTGTGTGTGTGTGTGTGTGTGTGTGTGTGTGTGTGTGTGCACGTATATCCGTGTGTGGTTTTCTGTATGAGGCTCAAATTTAGACACAAGTCTGGTGCAATAACAATTCACATGGAGCTTTAAATACTATAACTGCAGAGAGTAGATTGAGATTGCTTATAAGGAAAAAGTAAAATTCTGTTTTGATATTTTAGTTTAATAATATCAGTTTTCAAATGCAGAATTCAGAATTCAAATAATTATGCAAGCCACACCTAAGTTGTGTAGGATTTTTGTGTTCAAAAGAAAAATGGTTCAGAATAAATATGATTGGAAGGGTTTATATTTGTAAATCTGGACCCGGTAAATCTCACACTTAAAAAAACACACACATAAAGAACATTTCCCCCCCTCAGTTTTACACCTGGCTCACAGCTGCAAAAGACAGTGATTACCTGTCTTCCTTTGGGGGGTGTCCTGTCCCTCATGTGACACAGGGGCACCCATTTGTCATTCCAGGCAGGTGTTGAGTATTAGTTAACCCAAGGCAAAAACCTGTGTGGATTTTGGGTACATTTATTTCTTTAGGGTCTTCCTTTGCTCTTAGACAAAGCTATATTGAAGACCACAGAGAATAGCAATTTGTCCCTTTTCTGATTTTTTTTCTTTTTCTGCTCTAAGGAAAACAGTAAAATGTACCTGGCTTTAACCAACTTGTACTATGTGCTGACTCGGACACAGATAAAATCGTCATAGTGTATCTCAGGGTTTATTCTGGCTTGTGTCCATTACATGATGAAAATTGCTTCCTCTGCTTACGGACTAGTGTGATTAATTGTCTTTGTCTAGAAATGACACAGATTTGAGAAACACTGCCTAAGATAAGGCTATGGTCCTAAACATGTTCACTGCTTTACTCGAAACATTTAAAAATTTTAAAATATAAGAATGTCACCCTGGCTGGTTTTGCTCAGTGTTTAGAGCATCAGCCCAAGCACCGGAGTGTCAAGGATTCGATTCCAAGCCAGGGAACACACCTAGGTTGTAGGTTCCTGCAGAAGGCAACTGATTGATGTATCTCTCTCACATCGATGTTTCTTTTTCTCTCTCTCCCTTAAAAATCACTTCCACTTTCTCTAAAAATCAATGGGAAAAAATATTCTCAATGAGCATCAACAAAATGAATTAATGAATGAGTGGATGAATAAAAATAAGTAAAGTAGCTATTTCTGCCACTGCTATTTCAAGATATAATTTTTAAACTTAATGGGAATGTGACTTTTCTGAAAGATACCTCATAGACAAATGTCCAGAACTTGTCCTTGTATAAAGGAGTTCTTCTGTTGGCAAGAGAAGGTATGACCAGGAGCAGAGCAGGCATTGTGCTGTCTGGCTTCTCTGGGATGGTGTCCACGGACAGGAGACAGGTCAGCGTCAGCTCTTGGTGGAAAGGCTGACTCCTTCCCACCAGTAGCCCTGATCTCAGTGAGTTCATCTCCAGGGAAGTATAAGTTACCCGATGCAAGACATGCAATCGCTGGAGTTTGAGAGTCAAGTGGGATCCCAGACGTCAGCCCACCAGTACGATGGGCTCTCCTGTCTCTGGAGGAAGCGATTCCACAGCACATGCCTAGAAGCTGCCTCACTGTGGCTTCGTCCTGGGAAGGGTGTCCTCCTGCCCTCCCCTTAGTGTTCCTCCACTCGAGCCCCACTTGGTGCCTGTGGTTTCCTGTGCATTCTGGCTGGGAGCCGGCCAGCCAGGTAACACCTGTCCTTTCTCACCGATCCTCAGAGTCCAGCCAAAGAGAAGCTGAGAATTTGCTTGCACACAGCCAAGCACACTAAAGGCTCCCCAAGCTGCAGATGGCCACCAGCAGCCGAGAGTCTATTTTAGTCTATTTTGTAGAGTCTGGACATGTGGGCCAGCACTTCATTTTACACCTAAAATACAATCTAAAACTGTTCTAAAAAATGCCTAAAGATTGGTTTATCAGAATTGGGACAAATGTGAAAAGAAAATGATAAGAACAATATAAGACCCCATGATAGCTATATTCATCACACAAATCACAAGAAGAAGCTATTGTACTGGAACTGGTCCTCCAGATACTGGTTTGAAAAGTATAGAAAGCTTATACCCTAATTAGAAAAACGAAAAATTGAATTTTTTTTGAGTTTTGGCCCACAATATTTTAATATATATATCAGAAGGCCATTTAAAATATTTTAATAGGAAAATATCCACTGTAAAAATAAAAGTAATTTTCTACAAATAAGAAACAATTTAATCTAGCATGTAGTCTTATGGAAAGGTTTACCAATTCTCTATATTTAATAATTAAAATAATAAATATACTTTCTCAGAAATCAAAAGTGTATACCATTATATATCAATGTATAGAAGTCAAATGCAAAAAAAAAAAACAACAAAAAAAACCACTAAAAACAAATTCTAAACTTGTACCTTTTAATATTTTTTCTCAAAGTAGCACTAGCTTATATGAGGTATATCATTGAAAGATTCCGTAAAGGGTAAAAACGGGGGGATGGAATTAGGGGGAAGTTATATATTTTTATATGTAAGGTTTTACATTTTCCAAGTTTTAAACAACAAACGATGTTAACTTTAAAATCATAAGAATACTTTCTTGAAGTAAACAAAGAGAGATTAAGTATTGCTGGGCTAGAGAGAACACAACATTCTCCGCCCCCCCCCCCGCCCCCCCACCTCGTGACTTACTCTTCCCTCCCTGGCTGCTCCTTTTCAGATTCCTTCTCAGACTCCCTTTCTCTGCAATCCAAGTGTGTTTTGCTCACGGGTCAAGCGGGGCTCTTCATCTGATGCCCTAGTTCTAGCATAAGGCTGTCCCACTGGACTCATGGTTCATGTGCTTACCACCTCCACCTGGAATTGTCAGTCCAGCCTCCTGTATATCCAAGCCTCCTCAGTGGAAACCCCAAGGCAGGTCACAAAACACCTTAAACTCAACTTTTGAAGCTTAATTCATCTACTCCACCCAACCTTTTATCTACCTCATATTCTCCATCTTTGCTAGTTGAAGTCACCATCCAGTGGGGGACTTCCTCCAGAAACCTAGGCCTTCTTTGTTCCTCTGCATCTGCCCTCTGTAATGCTATCAATTTCTGCCACTTCCAACCTCCTAACTGTGGGTATAGCTTTCTGTCCTCACCATTGCCAAGAGCCTCATGATTGGTTTTCCTAAGCTTTATTCTCACCCTCATTCCCTACCAATTTGTCTTCTCTCAAGGCTGCCAGTGTGATTTTTATTTTTAGACCAAATCTGATCATGTCTTCCTCCACTGTCGATCTTTCAATGGCTCCAGATTGTCCTGAGATGAATTCAAACTTTATAGCCTGCCCAGCAGATTTCACAGTCTGCAGACTCATTTTCTGAGATGCAACTACAGCTTCTGAGCTGTCTGGCTTCAAACATATTTGCTATTTCTTTAACAAGGCCATTTTTTCAAGCTTCCCCGAAGATGAACATGGCAGCCCTTACTTCTCAGAATGCCCAGCTTTCATTATCCACCAGAGAAAACTTCCGCCTCTAATTTAAAAACTCCGATCTATTGTCACCTTCTCCAAAAAGACTCCATTGAGTACTGAGTTAGGCACCTAACTCAGAGTTCATCAGACTGCACATGATTTCCTTCAGCCACTGTGTGCTGCTCTACAGTTTGGGCTCTTTAGACAAAGGCATGTTTATTTTCTTCATTGTTTGAACACTAGAAGAAGGTATTTATGTATCACTTATGAAATTAAAAGGTAATTTTAAAGTATCAAATGATTGGTAGCAACTTACATAATGGATTCATAGAGACTGGCTAAGTACATTTTGGCCTGTCCATACAGAGGCAGACTGTGTAGCTAGTAAAAGGAATGGAGAGCATTGTATATACATATATGGAAGAGTTCCCAAATAGGCTCAAGTGAAAAAGCAACATGTTAAAAAACACACACACAAATAAGTAAAAACCCATAACAATTGTTAGCTGAGAACAAAGATGGGAGGAAGATATATTTTTTATACCTGTTTGTTTCTTTTAAATATATTACTATGAATATATATTATTTATTTTTCATTCATTAAGTTTTTTTAATTAAAATTTTTGAAATTTATCTTTTCAATTACAGTTGACATTCAATATTATTTTCTACTAGTTTCAGGTGTACAGCATAGTGGTAAGACAATCACATACTTTACAAAGTGATCCCCCCAACATTTCAAGTACTCATCTGGCACCACACATAGTTATCACAGTATTCATGACTAGTGGGGAGGACTGGAACAGGCTGGAAGAGGTTAATGGGAGAAAAAGGAGGACCTATGTAATACTTTAACAATAAAGATTTTTTAAAAGATAAAAAAATTATCCTATATAATAAAGCCTAATATGCTAAGTGTCCAGTCATTCGGTCATCCATTCAACCAATCTAAGTGTAATATGTTAATGATATGCTAAGGTTGCTCAACTGCTCACTATGATGTGCACTGACCACCAAGGGGCAGATGCTCAACACAGGAGCTGCCCCTTGGTGATCAGTGTGTTCCCACAGGGGTCGAGCCGCTCAGCCAGAAGCGGCTTATGGCTGGCAAGCGCAGCTGCGGTGTCAGGAGCCTCTCCCACCTCTGCAGCAGCACTAAGGAGTTCCGACTGCTGGCTTAGGCCCGGGAGCGGGCCTAAGCCTTCAGTTGGACATCCCTCAAGGGCTCCTGGACTGTGAGAGGGCACAGGCTGGACTGAGGTACCCCCCTCTCCTTGAGTGCATGGATTTCGTGCACCGGGTCTCTAGTTGACTATAATTCCTATGCTGTACTTTACATTTTGCAACTACCAATTTGTATTTCTTAATCCCTTCACCTTTTTCACCTAGCTCCCACTACTCTCCTTTCTCTAGCAACCACCAGTTTGCTCTCTGTATTTATAGTCTGCTTCTGTTTTGTTTGTTCATTTATTTTTTCTTTAGATTTCACATATAGGTGAAATCATATGGTATCTCTCTGACTTACTTTATTTCACTTAGCACAATACTCTCTAGGTCAGTGGTTGGCAAACTGCAGCTCGTGAGCCACATGCGGCTCTTTGGCCCCTTGAGTGTGGCTCTTCCATAAAATAACGACTTCTGTGCATGGGCCACGAAGTTCAATCACACTGTACATGTGCGCCCGCACGTGGTATTTTGTGGAAGAGACACACTCAAGGGGCCAAAGAGCCACATGTGGCTCGTGAGCCGCAGTTTGCCAACCACCGCTCTAGGTCCATTCATACTGTCACAAATGATAAAATTTTATTCTCTTTATGGTCAAATAACATTGCATTATATAAATATATATGTACCACCACTTTATTATTTTTTTTAAGATTTATCGTTATTGTTCGAAGTATTAGAGATGTACCACCTGCCCCCCCCCCAAGCCTCTTACATTTTTGTCTGTGACCATAGATTATGCTTATATGCATGTAAGTTCTTTGTTTAATCTTCTCTGCCCACACCCTCCTTCCTTCTGATATTCGTCAATCTGTTTCATGCTTCTATTTTGTTCATCAGTTTATTTTGTTCATTAGATCCCACATATGAGTGAGATCATATGATACTTGATTTTCTCTGACTGTCTTATTTCACTTAGAAAAATATTCTTCAGGTCCCTTCATGTTCTCTCAAAGGGTAAGAGATCCTTCTTTTTTACCACTGCATGGTATTCCATGGTATAAATGTACCATAGCTTTTTTATCCACTCATCTACTGATGGGTACTTGGGCTATTTCCAGATCCTAGCTATTGTAAATAACACGGCCATGAACATAGGGCTGCATATATTCTTTTAAATTAGTATCTGGTTTTTTTTTCTAACATATATCTAGAAGCAGAATTGCTAGATAATAAGGTGGTTCCATTTTTTAGTTTTTGAGGACCCTCCATACTGTTTTTCATAGTAGCTATACCAATCTGCATTTCCACCAACAGTGCACAAGGGTATCCTTTTCTCCACATCTTCGCCAACACTTGTTGGTTGATTTAATGATGATAGCCATTTTGACAGGTGTAAGGTGATATCTCATTATGGTTTTAATTTGCATTTCTCTGATGATTAGTAACATTGAGCATCTTTCCATATGTCTATTGGTCATCAGTATGTCCTCTTTGTAGTAGTGTCTATCAGGTCCTTTGCCCATTTCTTAATTAGGTTGTACTTTTGTGTGTGGGGGGGGAGTGTTTTTTTGGTTTTTTTTTTTTGGTGTTGAGTTATATGAGTTGTTCATAAATTTTGAATATTAGCCCTTTATCAGATATATTATTGGTGAATATCTTCTTCCATTCAATAGGGGTTGTCTTTTTTGTTGTTGTTGTTGATGGCTTCTTTTGCTGTGCAAAAACATTTTAGTTTGATGTAGTTTCATTTATTTTTTTCTTTTGTTTCCCTTGGAGACAGGTATGTTTTTTATTCACCATGGTATTCCCAGTGTTCTGCATAGTACTTGACACATAGTAGAGGTTCAATAAAATATTTGAAGAGTGAATGAACAGGGGCTCTCTTAATAGATGTTTATGACTATATGTAAACATATTTTGGAATCATTGAGGTGTCAATTATGATTAATCAATGTGAAGTTTAGGATATGCCATATCTTTCTTAATGTTTTATTTTCCAAGCAGTTGTTTCTTATTAAAGCATCTGAGTGTAAGATATAAATGAATGGAAATGAAAATGCATTTTAGATAGAGTTGTTGGACAGAGAAGTTCCTACTAAAGTTGAAAAATATAGGACTAGACTTACATAGCAACCCTGACAAACTAGATGACTTTTAGTCAAATCATTCAACCTGTTTGAGCCTCCATCTTTTCATCTCTAAAACATGTCTGTAAAGTTTGTATATAAAATATCTCCATTATATGGCTAAGTATTTGGGTGGGGTTGGGAGTGCTTTAAAGAAATCAACAGCAAATTGTAGCCATTTTCAGCATAAGAATTTTTTAAAATATATATTTTTTTATTTCAAAGAGGAAGGGAGAGAGAGAGAGAGAGATAGAAACATCAATGATGAGAGAGAATCATTGATTGGCTGCCTCCTGCACTCCCCACACTGGGGATTGAGCCTACAAGCTCGGTATGTGCCCCTGCAGGAATGAAACCATGACCTCCTGGTTCATAGGACAACACTCAACCACTGAGCAATACTGGCTGAGCCAGCTTAAGAATTTCTCATTTCCAACAAATAGTTCATTGGATCTCAACTTTTTCTTCAGATTCTTAGCTTCACTGAATTTATTTCATTAGGTGTTATTCTTTAAATACCTAAGCATGTTTGTGTCTCTCTTTTTGTGTAAATATGGTATAGTTTTAGGTTGTTATGATACATACTTTATTTTGCTTAATATTATAAATCTTGGATGCCTCAATGCACATTTTGAAACTAAATCAATGTTTAGAAACCAATAATATTGAACCAGTGTATATCTTTTAAAATTTTATGCTCGATTGAAATAGTCACCAACATGGATGAAATGTCTGAATCTAACATTTTAACATTTCTTATCTTTTGAGGCTGAACTACTTTGCAGGTAATTACCAAAAATTATCCACCAGGTTTAATATTAGAAGAAGTAATATCAATAATTAGTACTTGCATAATACAGTTTAATTTTTTCCTTTGGAGAGATTTATTTCTAACTGTTTCTGTAGTCTGTAGCAGATGAAATATTAGATAATGGATTTTTATTGATTTTAGCTGAACATTGAAGATGTACAAAATACATTTCCATAACATTAATGATCATGAGTTTCAGAGTGTATTGATTGGGTTGATGTAATACATTTGTTTGTTTGGAATATTAACGTCATGAGAAGAGAAAACGCATTCCAGCAGATAGATGTGACATGCTGCATTCAAGAAGGAGAGGAGGAGGAGGAGAATTATTGGAGTTTTAGTGCCAAGCATCAGCCTGATTTACTGTGTGGTTCAAAGAACCACTCATCTCATATATTGCCGCATGCTTCCATGTTACAAGAGAGCATCATACAAACGCTGAATAGCCTTAGCCTTCCTCCCTTTTAAATGAGAATGAGACCATAAAGTAGCAATTGCCTCTTAATGTGTTTGTGGAAAGAGGGCTTATAAAAACACAAGCTAAAGCTCTGATTTTCACAACAATTAGGCAATGATGTTTTTTTCAGCAGGGTCACTTTGAGGGAAATGATTCTTCCAAAGGGGTCCCAGAGTCTGAGTTATGTATGAGATCTTTTTTTCTTCCTTAAAGAGGTCTGAAAGTTCATTCAAATGTAAATGGTGCTAGTGACAAATGCAGTGTTTATCAGAGAGACAGAGGATTTGGGTTAGATAATTCAGTCCTAGAGACTTTCTATATCTGAAATAACGACTACAGCAGAATTAACCCAGTTTCTGTAGCCATTTTAGAAAGTAAATCAAAATGAATATAGTCAATCCAATCAGTTGCTCACCTATTGATCTGTACTATTGGAAACACAAAAACTGATGGTCTGCAGCCCATAGGACTGCATCTTATAGTCTTGGTGGAAGTAGGTTTTAAACTAACTCCTAGTGAATAATTGCTACCTGTTTCCCTTACCTTATATAATAGCAAAAAGATCAGGGTTCCTTTTTGCTACTTCCCAATAGCAAAGAGGTCAGGTACAATGTGAATTTGAATCCTGCCTCTCCCAATTATTAAATACTAGAGGCTCGGTGCATAAAATTCGTGCATTGGGGGGGGGTCCCCTCAGCCCAGCCTGCACCCTCTCCAATCTGGGACCCCTCGGGGGATGTCCGACTGCCTGTTTAGGCCCAATCCCAGGGCTTGGGCCTAAACAGGCAGTCGGACATCCCTCTCACAATCCAGGACTGCTGGCTCCCAAACGCTCTCCTGCCTTCCTGCCTGATTGCCCCTAACCGCTTCTGCCTGCCAGCCTGATCACCCCCTAACCACTCCCCTGCCAGCCCTCCCCTGCTGGCCTGGTCTCCCCTGCTGGCCTGGTCGCCCCCCCAACTGCCCTCCCCTGCCCTCCCCTGCAGGCCTGGTCCCCCCAAACTGCCCTCCCCTGTTGGCCTGGTTGCCCCCAACTCCCCTCCCCTGCTGGCCTGGTTGCCTCTAACTGCCCTCCCCTGCTGGCCATTTTGTGGCTGTGAACTGCCCTCCCCTGCTGGCCTTTGAGGGTGTGGCAGTCAATTAGCATATTCCTTCCTTATTGGCTGTGGGTGCCACCATATTTTAGGGTGTGGCAGTCAATTAGCATATTCCTTCCTTATTGGCTGTGGGTGCCGCCATCTTTGTGACGGCTTGAGGGTCAATTAGTTTATTCCCTCTTTATTAGATAGGATGTGGCAGTGGGCAAGTTGGTTTATTGCTCTTATCATCCTCTATCAAGTCTGAATAAAAAGACCTTGCTCACAGGGTTGCTATAAGGAACAAGGGTACACAGTGTATATGATTGCTGCTCAAGACCTGATGGCTTCTACTTACCTCTTCCCTAACTAGGGGTTCTTCTCAGCTTACTGTTTTGTCAGAGAGAATCATTATCTTTGGGGAAGAAGGAGGGTGCTGCATAGATTTTTAAAATTATTTTTAGGTAATTAATTTGGGGATCTTAAAAAGTAACCAAACAAATCTTGAACCCTACTTCCCATTATGTATAAAAATCAATTTCTGGCAGATAATATATTTAAATATGCAAAGTAAAATAATAAACTTTTTTTTTCAAATAAAACATAAAAGCATATCTTTATGACCTTGGATAGGAAAAGACTTTTTAAATAGAATGCCCCAAACACTAATCATTTGTAAAAATGATAAATTGTACCACATTGAAATTAATAAATTCTATTCACAAAAGAGACCATTAAGATAGTGGAAATGTCATTTGCAGAGAAGCAAAAGATATTTGCAATTACATATATTACAGGAAAAACTGTACCTGGTAGATGTAAACAACTCCCACAAATCAATAAGACAGAGACAAATAACCCAAGAGAAAGATTAGTTTAAAAAGCTCAGAGTCACATCACCAAAGAGGTTATCCAAATGGCCGTTAAACATATGAAAAGCTGCACAACTTCACGATTCACAGAGGGAAATGCACACTGAAGCCACAGTGCAATACTATTCCACACCCACCGGAATGACCAAGTGTCAGTGAGTGTGAGGAGCAACCAGAACATGCATGCATGGTTAATAAGAGTAGAAAGGGCATAATCACTTAGGAAGACTCTTTGAAATGCCTACCAAGGTAGACTATGAATATCAACTGTGGCCTTGCGATTCCAATCCTAGAAATGTACTCAAAGAAATGCACACATGAAAGTTTATCAGAAGCACTTACAAGAATGTTCACAGCTACAGTTGTTATTAGCTCCAAAGTGGAAACAATCCCAATACAGCATATTCATAAAATGGACATGATGTAGAAAATATATTAAAAATCACTGTTACATGCAAAAACATCGATGAATTCTCATAAGCATAGTGTTGATCTAAATAAGCCACACACTGGAGTATAAACTGCATTGCACTCCAAGTATAAAAACATTTTAAAAAGCACAATTTATGGCGTTAGAAGTTATCTTTGAAGAGGAGCAATGATTGGAGAGGCAGCATGAAAGAAATTCAGGAAATGTTGGTAATGTTTTCTTTCTTGATTCAGGCACTTGCTACAGAGAGGTGTATCTACTTAGGGAATTTATTCAGCTGGACAGTTATGGTTTGTGCACATTTATTAGTGTATGCTGTAATAAAATGGGTCTTTTTGTAAGCTTCTAGTGACAACTTCGTAAAGAAAAAAATTCTTGAACATAAACACAATGCATGTTCATTACTAAGGATTTGAAAAATACAGAGAAGGATGTTGAAATCGTCTATAAATCTGCTACTCTGTTTGTATACAACGTTGGAATTTTTATATATTCTCTTCCAGTGTTCTTCCTTCTATTCATACATTGTGTGTAAAACATAATATCCAATTCACAGCCTAACGGTTTTTGAGCCTCCTTTACTTATTTAATTATTTATTTTTACTTAACAGCACTCTCTCCTGCCATTAAATACTCTTCGGGACACTTCAAAAGGCTCCTTCCCCAGGCCTGGCCCGCTGCTGCATTTAGCCCATGGCCTTGACCATATGTACTTTCATCTCAGCATTGCTTAAACTACACATCTGCTGGGGCCTGGAGCTAAAGCTGGGCCGTTAAAAACAAATCAATTTAGACCTAACTGGATCTTACTGACAGTCTTTGACAGTGGGTGGCCCTGAACCCAATGTTACTTAATATTGTCATTGTTGACCTGAGCTAGAAAGCCCTTGCACAGCTTCATCCCCGCAAGGAGCAGCCCCAACTGCCTGCAGATTATGTCCCATGCAGGGTCCAGGCACTTGCTCCTAATTGCAGCAATTGGCCAGATTGTGCAACAAGAAGTATCCAGGGTCAGGGAGACCCAGCCAGGGCACTAAGGGACCCCGCCAGGCACCCAGCTCTGCAACTGCCAGCAGTGTGATGCTGGGCAAAGGCCTAAGAGTCAGGGACCCAGTTGTTTAGCAGGAAAATGTGGATAATAACTCCTACCTTATAGCATGATGTATGTATTTACAGCAAGTAGTGTAGGCACATAATCAATTACAGAGACATTTAAATAAGTAATGATCTAGTCATTTCCTTGTTTACAAATCTTAGAGTCTTAGCAAGGAAGTGAGTCCTCATGCTTGTGTGTTCAGCCTCTTCTCTCAATAGTCTATAACATCAGCTGTGTGTGCCAACCACTCGGAGTGATTTGCAGCTTCTTGAACACAAAATGGTTTGCACATTTTTTCCTATCTGGAAGCTACTTTTGCCTCATTTTCTGCCTCCCTGCATGCTTTCTCATTCACTTACTAATTTATATTCATCTATATGTTTTTTATCAAGTTTTGTATGTCCAGGGATGGGGGATGGGGCGGGCTACAGAGGGTCAATGGGGGAAAAAGGAGGACATATGTAATACTTTAAACAATAAAGATTTTTTTAAAAAGAAACAAAGAAAGAAAAGGAAACAAACAAAAAAGTTTTGTTAGGTCATCACAGAAATGTTCTCTGAAGCCTCCCTAACTCAAGCCTGATTAGAGGTCCACCGCATGAGTTCCTATGGCCCCCTGAACTTGACCCATCACAGGAATTATCACATTGTACTGAAGTGACCTATTTACTGGATCTCTTTCAGATGGCAAATTGCCCCAGGGTAGGGTCTAGTTTTCTCATCTTTATATCTCCAAGGCCTGGCACGAGACCTGGCAAATAGCTGCTGCACACAAAATCTATGCTAATTGAATGACTTTCTGTTGCATTTTATTTTTATTATCTTTTTACTTTTTATGTGGTTATTATATTTTATTTTCCAAGTAATACTGATTAAAAATATTTACACACCTACTTTGAAGTCCACAATTTAGCACTCTTATTTGTATGGCTTTAAAAGTTGTAGCACAAGATCTTTACATTAAGGATTGGGAGAAAGACTCATTCAAAACAAAGCCTGATATATTATATACATGTTTTTCTCTGTACTTTATTTTAAATACATTAATTTTTAAATGATACTCATCTTTTATTTAATCTGTTGGTAAAATACTAGTGCAATTTTTATTCAGAATAAAAGTTACCACAGATATAAATGAATTTTTCCAATTGAAAATGGCCCTTTAGCTGCCATTAAATGAAATTTCTCAACCTAACTTAAGTGAAAAAGAACTGGTAGTTATCACTATAAGCAAAAACATAAAGTACTACACAGCATCATCTACATCGCTCCTCATAACACAAACTGAAAGAACCAGAGATGCTGTAGAGAAGTTCAGTTGGTTTTGAAAGGCACATGGGTATAGATTTTCTTTTACATTCTGGACATTTTGCCACCATTTCAGTTGCAGAGATGTAGATTTTCTTTTACATTCTGGACATTTTGCCACCATTTCAGTTGCAGAGATGACACCTGTGACTATTTGGTAGACAAGAACCTGTTCAAACTTAAGAAAGCCAGAAGTTAAGACATACTGCACAGCAACAATGCACTAATTCTGTTGCATTTTAATTTCAATGAGAAACACCTTGAGAGGATCCAGAACTCTATTTTATTTTATTTTTTATTTTATTTTATTTTATTTTATTTTATTTTATTTTATTTATTTTATTTTATTTTATTTTATTTTGTAGGCCCAGACCTCTGAAAGTCAGAGCAATCAAGTTTGTTTGTTGTCTTTTTTTGTTTGTTTGTTTGTTTGTTTTTTCTCCTGGGATCCAACATGGGAAACCAAATCACATTAAAAGGAAGCTGGAAGACCTAGGAAAGTTAGAAGTTGCTAGTATGTAGATTGAGGTTTCTTATGCATCCATCCTACTACAGAGATAGAATAGTTTTCATTATATCTTTCTCTGATATTTTGTTGTTAGTGTATAAAAACATAACTGATTGCTGTATTTATGTTATATTCTGCAACTTTACTTAATTCAATGATTAGTCCGAACAGTTTTTTAGTTGAGTCTTTAAAATTTTCAATAGATAATATCATATAATCTGCAAATAACAATTTTACATACTTGGATGCCTTTTATTTCTTTGTCTTGCTTAACTGTTCTGGCTAGGATTTCAAGTTCTATGTTGAATAAGAGAAGTGAGAATGGGCACCTTGTTTTATCCCTGATCTTAGAGGAAATGCTTTCAATCTTTCACTCATTGAGTATGATGTTAGCTGTGGGTTTGTTGTATATGGTTTTTATTATATTGAGGTATGTTCCTTTTTATCCAATTTAATGAGGATTTTTATCATGAAAAGACAGTGTATTTTGTTAAATGCTTTTTCTATGTCTATTGAGATGATCATATACTTTTCATCTTCCATTCTTTGATGTGATGCATCTATTATTGATTTGCATATGTTGAACCATCCTTATATCCCAGGGATAAATCCCACTTGATCTTGGTATGTGAGCCTGTTTGCTAATATTTTGTTAAGAATTTTTACATTTATGTTCATAAAAGATATTGGTCTCTAGCTTTCTATTCTTGTAGTGTCCTTACCTATCTTTGGTATCAGGGTGATGCTGGCCTCATAAAATGTGTTTGGAAGTGTTCTCTCCTCTTCAATTTTCTGGAAGCATTTTGAGAAGGATTGGCATTAACTCTTCATTAAATGAAATGGTTTTACTCATGGAGAAAAGAATGCTTTGAAGTATTTGAATAAAGCTCTGACTCCCTAAACAACAGACAAGCAAAGTCTACCTTTGTGTCAGTTGCTATACTTTTGTCTGTGTGCTCATAGTCCCATCCCTTCTCAACCATTCTCTTCTTAGGTCATGCAAATTTAAAACTACTTTAAAGCTGTTTTGAGGGCATGAGAGCTTTTTTTTTTTTAAATTGGTATTCTCTCTCTACTCTGATATGTGCTTATTTCATTGATGGACTTTCTAAAATAAATCTTAATTTTTAGTGTCCAAGTTATTGAGATGTACCTTCTTGAAAGGCACTCAGTGTAGACTACAATTTCTCATTTATTTTATAATATAGATTTTATTATAAAATATAGATATAAATTATAATATATTACATTTCTAATGTGAATTATATGATATGATTATGATATATAATGTGGTTCCCACCCTGAAAAACTTGCAATCTGATTATGGTCTGAACACATGAATAAAAAAAACAAACAAGCAAACATTAGTAGTGATTTATCATAAGAAAGAATCTTGAAGCAAAGTTATTACAAGGCTATTTGTCAGAGTGTTAATTATTTTAGTAAAAATCTAAAAATAACTACTACTTCAATTTTTAAATCATAATGATTTTTTTGTTGCTGCCAAAATGATAGTTTCAAAGATAGTTAATAATATTATTAAGGATCATTCATTTAGAGAAGAAAAATGAAGAGCACAAACTCAAAATAGAAGATCATTATTTGCTATTACTGTGGAAGAAAGTGGCATTTTAAAAAGTTAATCACATATCTCTTTTAAATTTATTTACTACCTTATCAAGGTTTATCTTATATCTTTAATACTGGTGAGATTTTTCCTCGCCTCTTTTTTCTGATTTTGTGTTCTTTGGCAATGTTAAGAATTTGGAATCCACTCAGAGAAGGGCCAGCATGGAGTGTGAGAGAGAAGTTTGTAGATGCCCATTTTCTATAGGTCTTGAAAATATAACTATATACTTTGCTTCTCTTAGGTTTCATCTTGTGCCAGTATATGAAGACTCCAGGTTCATGCATTGTCCATTTGTGAAACTTTTCCAGTAAAAAGTGCTTTCTGGGCAACTTTCAGAAGGTACTAATAATGGATTTCAGTTTTGCAAAGAACCTTGATAGATCTAGGACGACCCCTCTCTTTACAAATGGGGAAAATGAGGTGCAGAGAACTTATGAGGACTTGCTTGGTGGTTGACGGCAGAACTATTTACCGTCATTTTTTTTACTTACCTCTACTTATAATGTACTAGAGGCCGCTGCGGGAGTCAGGCAGGACCCGCACTGTGGGCGGCCAGGACCCGCGCCTGATTCGCGCAGCGCTGGCTGCCATAGGAGTCAGGCCTGGCTGGCGACATGAGGGGCCGGGAACCGCGCCTGACCTCTGCCCCAGGCCCCCTGTGCCGCCCTGCCTGTGTCCGCTCTGGGGTTGCCGGAGCCAGCATGGTGGCTCAGCCAGCCCCAGGCCTCCTGGACCCCCTGCCTGTGTCCAGTTCAGGCAGCTGGAGCCGCCGCGCCGGCTCGGACAGCCCGCCCTGTGTCTGTCTCCATCTCCGCTCTGGGCCTCACCTGCGCAGGCAACCTCCTCCTGTCTGGTTGTGACCCCTTACGGCGTCCCAGCCTAATTTGCATATTACTATGTATAGATTCCCTTGTATTTGGCAGGGTTAATTAGAATGAGGCTGTGCCCTCTTTTGCCTTCATGCTGAGCAGTGCTGGGAGACCCAAGAGAAAGCAAAAGCTGATGAGGGAAGAAGGGTGCAGCGGGATCGAGCAAGGTGGGCCTTCCCAGAGCACTTTCCAGGGCAAAGATTTAGGAAGCAGTACAGAAAGCTTTATGGAAAGTGTGTGTTATCCTTAAAGCATAGATTTAGCTCCGACAAACCTATACTTTGATGACATATTTATTTTCTCAGAATTATGTTTACTAGCGAGAAATCCTTTAGTAAATAATAACAAAATATATTTAGAAACTAAAAGTGACCCAGAGGAACATTTTAGTCATCAGAGGAACATTGCCATCAGAGGAACATTTCCAAGAAATTGAGTTCAGAATTAAATTTGGGAAATAAAAATAGTACCCTAAACATTTTTGGTTGACCAGGGAATATGATTGTTAAGAGAATTCTTCTAAAGAAAGGTTATCTCTGCTTTGCATTAAATACCTTACATTCAATATTTCTCCTTAAGCTTCTCTAAATCACAGTGAATATCATAAAACAGGCATAATATTACTCCCACTGTCCCTGTATTCTTCTCTCATTATTAGTGAAATAAAAGACACAGTAAATTCTTTGACCTTAAAGGCCAGGTGTGGATATTGGGTGAAACTGGATGTCATGTTGTTTGTGGTAGGTTTTGCTAAAGAAAACGTGGGAAGGGACTCTGTCACGTGCTTACCTGACCCGGCTGATTGCAGCAAAGTACAGGCGGTGTCTCTGGACTTCCCCTGCATTAGACTGCACAGGGCACCCAGATCCACCCGTGAGCACTTCCTTTTCTTTCTCTGGAAAATCCATTTTTGAGTTCAAATGACCGCTATTTCCTAAGGCACAAAGGTAGCCATGCAGGTATAACTTTACCTTTGTTAGTGCATTAAAGGGCCACACACTTACGTGTACATCAAGAAGAATGGGCCCTAGTGGATTTTTAGCTCAAATTACAGATTTTTAAAAAAAATCTGTTGGAGCCCTTCCCTTGGCCTTTCTTTGGTTTCCACAATTAAGGGGTGGAAAAATCAATAGAGCTGAGGGCAGCAGGATGGAATTATAACTCATCCACCCTCCTTTGCTATATGCAAGATGTAATATGACCTCTATATTTGCTTTGCAATTTCCTATCATTAATCATCCATTCCTTGTTTATGCACTTCCCCTCCTGTCTGACTGTGATCCATATCTTTGTAAGCTGTCAGTTGTCTTATATCTGAGTTGATTTAAGTGAATAATCAGAAAACAAATTGGTGCCTGATATTGTCTCTCGATGAACTGAGGATTAATGCCTGGATGGAACGGTCCATGGTGTGGCTGGGATATCGTCCGCCCTGCTGTTTGTGTAAATGTGTGAGTCCTTCATGCTGAGGTGATGCTCAGGGTTGTTTGACTAAATTACTCTGAACCTGTTATTCTTTCTACAACGAGGACACATGCAATTTTTTTGTTTGTTTGTTTTTCTGCTCTGTGGTTACAGCAGTGGCCTATTTACAGAGATGTTTACTGTTCCCCGTGCTGGCCCTTTCCTTGGTTTTGTTTATATTTTCACTCCATATTTTTTCAATGTGTTCTAGTCTGTTACATACTAATGTGTTTGTCCACTAGCTGTTTCTTTGTAACATGATTTCAAGATGTTTCTCTATATTCTTGTCTTTCTTTTCTCTGTTCATATTGTTTCTAATTTCCCTACCAGAACTTTCCGTGGTGCCTAAGACAGTCCTGGTTTCCCCCCTGTTGCCCTACTGTTATTACCAATAGCTCCCCTTTTCATGTTGAACACTGAAGGCATTGACATGACAATTATAGTGACTTCTTTACCCATAAAGTCATTACTTCTCTCAGATTCTATATCTACCTCCTGAGAATCTTTATTCCAGGGAAAGACTGATTTGGCAGGTATTTAATTGAGATCCACTTTCTCCTGTCATTTACAAAAGCATACAGCATGGCCAGACCCTGAGCCTAACACCAAGCAATAATTAAGTCCTAATGGGATGAGTCTACATGACAGACAGGGTGGGGAAAACATTGAAAAGTCCACCAAACTCCTTTGGTCATTGCCATTTACTCAGAAGCTGTGTATGATTCTGTGCATATCAACAATGGTTACAGTAGTCCTTATTCCCTTCCTTTCCCAATGCATATTTACTGATTGCACATAAAGCGACCAAGCCCTGTTCTAAGCTGAAGGCTGTGTCAGTGACGATAGCAGATAAACTCCCTACTGTCATGGTGTTTAGTCCAAGGGATGGAAGCAAAGCCACAAAATGGAAAGTTAAATAATTAAACAAACAAACATCAGATGACGTTAAGTGTTGTTGACACAAGAGTGAAGTAATAGAAACTGAAAGTTGTCACTGAGAGTAACTTAGAATGGGAGACCCACAAAATAGCCTCAAAGAAGGGGGTATTAACAAGAGAACCAAATGGTAAGTCAGTGTCAGCCATGGGAGGGTGTATAGAAAATATTTATTCCAGGCCGAGGAAACCATGAAAACAAATGTCCTAAGGATGAGGGAGCTTGGCATGTTGGAGGAACAGAAAGAAGACTGGTGAGGCTGGACACCATGAGAAATAGTAAGACTGTAAGGGCTCAGACCAGAGAGCGACAAGGGCCAGGCCATTTTAGGGTATGCCATGGCAAAGAGCTAAAATGGGCGTACAGGTAGATAGGTTTCATATGATATTTACAAGCTATGATGCATATTAAGAATATTCTAGTTATGATGTGCAAGCAGAGTAAGAAAGGCAATTAAAGAAACAAAGAGGCCAGTTGGATGTCTCCCATGCACAAGGGTGGATGGAAGAGAGATTGGGAGAAGAGAACTTAATTTGGTATGTCTTTGGGATATAGAGTTAGCATGACTTGCTAAACAATTGGAGGGAGGAAGTGAGAGAAGATGATAAGTTAAGAAGCATTCAAATGAAGTAGTTGGAAGAAAATTAAGTTTTGTGTTCCAAGTAGAGATGTCAAATAAAAAGTTGGCTATTTAGTCCACAAGCTTGGCGTTCAAGGCAGAAGTAAAAGCCAGAAGTATACATTTGAGAGTTATTGCTATATAGATTGTGATTAAAGCTATAGGAAAGAATTGGATACTCTAGAAAGAAGGCAGAGTGAAAAAATTCCATTTACTCTCAACATTCAGAGTTTGAGCAAAGGAGATTGTGATATAGAAAAATGAGAGGGGGTGTCATGAAGCTGGGAGAAGACAAGTCTTAGGAGGCAAAGCATATTCATATCTGCTGACTGTGGCTGAGAGGCCTGGAGAGGAGAGGAGAGGAGAGGAGAGGAGAGGGGAGGGGAGGGGAGGGGAGGGGAGGGGAGGGGAGGGGAGGGGAAGGAAGGGGAGGGGAAGGAAGGGGAGGGGAAGAGGGAGATGAGACCTCTGGTCTGGCATCACCACTAGTGGTTACCAGGGAAAGAACAGCTTCTGGGAAGAGGCCAGAAGCCCTGATGGAAGAGAGTTCAGGGCAGAATGAGACATAAGAAGTAGAGACAATGGCTCCAACTTCTCTCAGGAAGCTTTGTGGTCTAGGGGAGCAAAGAAATGGGGCTTTTACTGGATGAAAATAGAAAATCAAAAAAGAGTTTTTGTGTTTTAATAAAAGAAACCAGAACACATTTGTATGCAGATAAAAATGTCGAGAGAAAGTGATGCTGCAAAAGAGAGAAAGGATACTTGCATTAGAAGGAGAGGTGATTGAGTAAAGCAGAAATGGATGCTTTCCCATTGGCGGGGGCGCGGGGAAGCACTTTATTGTTTAAAACTAGAGAGATGGGGGAAAACAGAGAGATGGGAACATTCCAAGCTCTTAGGCTGGTAGAGTTGGTGGCAGTAAGATGAGGGATATCCCTCCATTTCCGTCTATTTTCTTAATGAGGTGTGAAGCAAGATTGACAGATGCAACATTTAGGAGAATGTGATACAGTGCAAGTTCAATGTGCACTATTTTGATCTGACTGTGACTTGTACACCTTAAGATGACTTTATGCCTGTACTCCAGGACTGGTTAGATAAGGCGTCCTGTGTGCTATGCTTACACCACGAGAGTCCCCAATAGTCACTGAGCTTAGTAGTGCTTTGCCCAGATGTCTGTATGCTCACTAAACAATGCTCTGCAGTCTTGGCCCAGTCTACATTTTCAATATTTCTTCACGTTTCTTTACTTCACCATACCTTTCTTACCGATCTCTATTCTTCTCTTGAGCCTCACTTTTTCTGGACCCTTGTTCCCATTATTTTCCTAGTTGGAATATTCATATACTACTTCTGCAAGGGAAATGGCCCAATTCTTTTCATTCCAGTTCAAATCACATCTTACAGATGACATCTCCCTGACAACTCCCTTCTCCCCTGGAATTGAGAATTAATGAATTCTATCTCTGGACACGCATAGGACTTTTATTCATTCATTTATTCATTCATTCAACCATTCACTCATTCAGCAACATTTATGGATCATTTATAATGTACTGGAAGTATGCCAGGTAGGCTCCAGGGATACATTGATAAGCAAATATAGAGGGTCCTTGTCTTTATGCAGGGATCTAGAAGAGGGCTGTAGCAGAGGAGGTACTCTTTAAAGAAGGTAACTATCTCCTTCGGCCCCTTATTGTCAGCTGGGCACTACCATTCACTGTTAGCTACATTTCTCAGACTTCCTTGCAGGTAAGTGTAGCATGTGAATAAGTTCTAGCCCATGGTTTGAAAATTGAAGGTTCATGTACAATTTATGGGATGTAGTCTTCAGGTGAGGGGCATGCCTCTTTTTTTCTTCTATTCCCTCATTCTGCTACTCAGAATATATGTAGTTCTGAGTTCTGGAAACTTGAATAAGGATCATGGACAATATGGTAGGAGCCAAATATTAAGTTTGATTAGAGGAAGAGTCTAAAAGGACCCTGAGTCCCTGGCACCTTCAGAGTTCCATTTGGTTCTGTTCAGCTCTGCACTTTTAAAATAAGACAGTATATATGTCCTTGTTGTTTTAAGCCACTGGAATTTCAAGTTTTCTGTCCCACACAATTGTATCAATTAATATAAGGGCTATCACTCCCAAAAGTGCAGGATGCTCTAAGACCGTATAGTATAATCCGGTCTGGTGACTGAGAGGAGTTTTTTCAGAGTAGTAGACTTAGAGTTGAGATCAAAGGAAGATTTCGAGTTAATCACAGTCCTGGAAGGACAGAATTCCAGGTGAGTGAGTGGTTCAGAAGGCAGTATTGTGAAGACTCTAAAACAGGAGAGACAATACCCATGCAAGCATCCAAAGATTATGGCTTTAGTAGAGTAAAAGAGGAAACAAGTGGCTCAGTGTGAGCCTGGAGAGGTAGGCCGAGGCCAGATTACCCATGGCATTATAGGGCATTGTTAAAATTGTGGTCTTTAATCTAAAAAAGAAATGGGATGCTACTTGAGTTGTCTGCAGATATTTCAGTGATCAGATATGGACTTTAAAAGTATCATGCCTTTTGCTATAAAGAGAACCTACTGGAGATGACCAAGACCAGGCATAGGAAAACCATCTAGGAGTTTTGCATGGTGCTATTTGCTCCACAGAGGAGAAGGAAATGTCCAGAAATAGTGCAGATGTTGAGTAAAATATGGAGGGTCAGGGAGAGCGTGGGGTTTCTGGCTTCATCTGGATCTCCCTTAGATGGGAATTCCTTCTGTATTTGAATCTGCATATACAACTTACCTCCTCTACTACATTGCAGACTCTATTTTCTACATCTTTGTGTCTTCTCTCCAACTAAGCAGAGTGCCTGCTCACAGTAGGTTCTCAATACATATTTATTGATTTAGTTAAGGAATGGATGAATAAACAATGGTTGCATAATTCTTTCCCAAAGGAATCTGACGATACTAGCAGAACTTGCTAGAAAGCTCCCTTGAGACTTGTTTATTTGCTGACTTTATTGATATTTGTAGCTAAGGCAGCATAATCTGGAAGAGTTGTTCTGATTTTGCAAATTCATTGGCCTATGAAAACAGTCTATCTTATGGAGCTATCAGTATGAGCAACAGAAATGGTGCAATCTATGTTCTCTGGCAAATATAGTTTCTGAAGAAAAAAATACAACTTTAACCCACTTGCTCTTTTGCAATCATGTAGCAATAACTGTAGGAGGCTAGTGGCTTTTTCTCCTTTGCAATATTGTAGGTTTGAGTTACAAATTTTTGAGTAACAAATGATTTCACTACATCTGGTTAATTATTATGGGTCTTTTATCACTTGATTTAATGCTCGTTACAAGTATCCGGGAATGAATGGAGAAACAGAAAACTAACTTCATCTCATATTCTGGGAATTGATAGTAACTAAGAGAATCAAATGTTCTGTACTTAGCAATGTCATTCTGAGCAGCGCTCCCATTTCAGGATGAAACATTCCATGGTGGTCAGAAAGCACCCACCTCCAATGTCAGTGAGACCGTATGACAAATGGGAAGGAGAATGCTCACAGACAGGGGCCACTGAAAACAATGCCCTTTAAAGGAATTCATAATTTGCTCCTAACTTGAAGAGCCCATTCAGCATTTGGAAAAGGGGTGTTCTCATGACCACATTTGTAAAGGAGAGAGAATTCAATGAACCCCACTAGAGGTTTTTCTTCCATAACCACACAAGTTGTAGCACTTCAAGGTGAAGAGTGAAAGATTAGGAGGAGTTTAAAGATATGCCAGATGGTCTCCTGAGCAGTATGGAGGGATGACAACTTCTCAAGCAGGTCACCATATTCTCTGTTCACCTAGGTACTGGCTGATTGCTCATCACAAATCAGTTTGTTTTTAAAACTTCCTGGAACATGGTAAAATACATGGCTTAAAAAGAAAATGCATGACTATAGGCATACTCTCTACCTCTCTCTCTCTCTCTCTCTCTCTCTCTCTCTCTCTCTCTCTCACACACACACACACACACACACACACACACACACACACACTCACTCCCGATAGATACATTGTGGAAAGTCACAGCTCTCTTCACTGTTAGGCTCCCAGTTATTAATCAGCATATTTAAATAACTCAAAATGTATCACATAATCAAGTCATCAAATAAAACTAATAACAACTACTTCTGAAAAAAAATAGATTTAGCTCAATTTGGAGGCTAGATTATGAGTGTTTTTGCTGCATGAGTGCATGATTCTGCATCTCATTTGTGAATGTCAGAATTAACTCACTGCCATTTTTTAAAACATAGTGACCATGCAGATGCAGTTTCCTTCCTTTCTGTAAAGCAAATCCTTTGCTTTGATTATGAATGCATAATACACTGACAGTGGAAAATCTTGAAAATACCTAGGGATATAAGGAATAAAATTACCTGAAATCCTATTTTGAAGAATTTGTCCCATATTCTATATTTTCAAATGTCGGGATATATATTAGTTGAGTTAATAGTGAGCATCAATTGCACACCATATGCCAGGCACTGGGATATATTGGTCTGGCATCACCTACTTTATGCATTCAGTTCTGCATGAATTTTTCATGTTCTATTGTGACTTTTTAACTTCCTACTGTATGTCCTTTTCCATATCATTAAAAATCCTTAGTAAACATGATTTTTAATGCCTGTGCATTTTATAGTATGGATGTAACATAGCTGGTTTACATAACTCAAACAATTAGATGTTTCCCATTTGTTATTAATGCAATGACTATAAATATTTTCACTTATTGTAATTGTATTACAAATATTACTATGACAATGAAGTTATGCCAGTTACATCTTTGATATAGCCCCTCATATGTGTTTCTGACTTAGGAGTTTAGATAAGTTCCCAGAAGTAAAGTGCTGGGTGGGAGACTTGGAACATTTTGTATATATCGTATTTTTTTACAGGGGAATTTTCATAGTAAAAGATGATTTACTTTGATGAGATTTATCTTGTTGAAATGCAAATTAAGGGCTGAAAATCAGTTAATTAATCACACATCTCCCCAAATAGACAAGCTGAGTGATTGAAGCTCTTCGTCAATTGAGTATTTGCCTCTAATCCTGTTCTGGTTTTATTCAAATTCCTTATGGAAAGTGGGAAAGATCACAAATAGTGCTCACCCTTCTGACTCACTTAATGACCGAGGCATCTGAAAGCTGAGAGCCAAGTCTTCCTGTGCAGTAGCAGTTTGGATGGTGCCAATGGAGGGAGGAGGTTAGTCAGGCGATCCCTGCAGAGAAGGAGCCACCCACTGTGCATGAGTCCGGGATAGGATGTCTGTGAGCCCAAACTGGGGGTGTCTAGAGCCTAATAATGCTCTGCCTGCACTCATTATGCAAGAACACAATTTTCCAGGTCCATTTCCATCAGAGCAGATGAAGGCCTGTAACCTCATTTGGCCAGTCCTCAGAGAGTATCTCTCTGACTCACTGGCCTTTGAAATCTCATGAGGGCCTTCCATGCAGAGAGCCAATTTGAAAGCCACATGCCCAGCCTTGGCTCGGTAAGTTACTGGGGACATTATCTTCTTTCTCTTTCTCTCTTCCTTGAAAGTGTGGATCACGTGCTTAACATAAGAATGAATAAACTTAGTTTAGAGGCAGCAGCAACACTGAATGAGACTCCATTTGGGGAACCAAACAGCAGAAAATTAGATCTTCCTGAGAAAAAACCATTTTGATCATTTTATTCCACTTCATGTTTATAAAACGGACCTAAGATAGTCGAATGAAATTTACAATATACTACTAAAACATGGATGAAGTATACGTAATGACAATGAAGAAGAAAATGGTTGAGTGATTTATAAAGCATGATAGGTTATAAGTATTGGAATATTTCCTCTGATCTGATAATTAAGTAATCACAACAATGTTGGCAAGATTTTAGATTTGGTAAAATATTTTGAAAATTTGGTGAAATATCCAAAGAGTGCACAGCAAAACCCAATTTGTTCTGAGAATAAAAATACAGATTTCATTTTAATAGCTTTATGAAAGTATGATTAATGATAATAAAAGGCACATATTTAAAGAGTACATCTTGCTAAGATTTGGCATATGAGCACACCCATAATCTACCACCACTGTTAAAGTGATGCATATACCCAGAATTCCCCAAAATTTTCTCATGCTCCTTTGTAATCCCTTCCTAGGCCCCCCCCTTAACCCCCCCCCAGCAACTACTGTTCAGCTTTCTGTCACTACTGATTTATTTGTTGAAATTATATGGAAGAGACAAAACATAATCATTCATCTACTGCTTTAAGAGTAATGCTGTAAGCAGCATTTCTTTAAATAGTGTCAAACAGTGATGCTATTGACAAATTCATCATTTTGTTTGAGGAGGGAAAAGCTCATAGTCACATAGATGGGACTGTTTTCATTTTCATCTTCCTGCCCCTGACTTTCCTATCTTGCTGGGCCAGGGGAAAATGCGGATGAGACACAGCACTGACGAGATGTTCACATGCTCTCACTGCAGGCAATGCAGGTGCAAATTCCTCTGGCCAGAGTAAATATTAGCAGCAATAGCAACTTCAAAGATGGAACAATGTTTATGTCTGGAAAATGGTACAATAAAAAGACTGGGCAATTATTAAATATCATATATCTGGTACTATGCTACATATTTGAAATACAGTAGTTTAGCTTTTTTCTTGATTTTCCCCAAAACTATCCTTATAATTTTTCTTTTATATTATGGTTATTTCCCTTCATATTATACTTAATAATATTATAGGCATTTTCAGTGTCTTTAACACTTAGTAAACATCTAAGAAACTATATTTGTAGACACAACACATACCTAGAAAAAGAACAAATTGATAGCATTTTCATTTTTATAAAATCCCTGTAATATTATTATGGCTCCAATTAAAGTAAAACAAACAAATAAACAATTGAGGGGGATATGGCCCAGATAATATGAGCTAAGGAGAAGAGAATGAGCCACATAATAAGATCAGATGCTGGTGATAGCTCAGGTAAAGTGCTAGGCGGAATTTGTTAATGGGCAGGGGAAGAAACTCGAATATACACACATGACTGTAGGGTCAGACCACTCTGGGCCTTGACCAGTGAATGGGCTGTGTGCTAATCTTCACATTTACAGGATCTGTTGGGTCCAAAGATTGTACAGGGGAGGTAGGCTACCTTAAAAGCCTACCTGGTTCTCCGGGACTTACAGGAATTCCACCAGTTTGCAGAAGTGAAGCCATAAATAACTCACCCTGAAAAGGGTTCTGAAGAACATGTCCAGGGTTCTGAGTACTTGAGACTAGTTTTGGGTTCTCTGGCCTCCTGAATCAGGAAAATCATCCAATCCTCCTATAATTCCATCATCAAACAATCCCAAGAGCTGAAAAATGGTATTGATTTGGATGAGCTGTTCCATGTAGGAGGTTTAAGACTCACTGCAGGCCCACAACAGAATCCTTTGAAAGTTGATTTTGTGAGGAGAGAGACAAGAAATGACTTTTCTTGCTGCCTTTGAGAACTGACATAGCTCCAGAGCCACAAAAACATCACAGATAAATAATCACATGGACTCATTAAAAAGACAGATGGGTAGAAGTGGAGCAGGAATAGGTAATGTGCTTCCCAGGAAATACAGGTCAGGCATGGATCTTGATAAGAAGTGAACTAAAAACTCTCAGGTTTATTCTATGCAAATATCAGTTCCAAGTAATACTCCAGGCGTTAGTATATGCGGTAGACTCTCTGCCTTTTCCCTGCTAATGATTCATACTGCTTATCTTAAACCCTGAGTCATGAATTCATCAACTCTCAGAACAGACATTTCCACAGTTGGAGACCTGAGTGTGCCCTGAGTTCCTGTTGTAGTTGTGCCTGTTTGTTTTTGTTTTATCTCCAGTTGGAATCACTCTGCCCAGAATTTCTACCAATTTGTCTCAATTTTCTCCCTCCCAGCTCTATAGAATACTGACCATCCTGAGTTTCACTTCTCACTTGTCTGTTTTGTTTCCCTTCGCTGTGCTAGTCATTTCCTCCTTCCATCTCCTCCAGGTTCCAATGTCCTCTTCAGAGTGTGATTTCCCACCCCTCTCTCCCTGCCCCCCCTCCCCCACGCATGACCTGAGCCTCCACCCTCAGTTACTGTCCAGGTTACGGACAGAGCAGTGCAGAGGCTGCGCTCAGGTGCTATTAGACTCCATGGCACCTTGTTGCCAAGCCACATCCTCTCGACCTGGTAAGAGTCCAACTCTGATCCAGGCTTCTTATTCAGGACTTGGACTTCACACTTATTCTTAATTGGCAGCTTTCTGCCTAAGACCCAATGCTGCAGTGTGTTTAGAATGTTTTTGGATTTTGTCTCTGCCATCCATTGTATTTGCTGTCCGTTGTATTGGGACTTGCAGATTTGAAGAAATGTTTTTTTATCTGTTCATCGAGTCATTGATAAATAATGACAAATAGAGCATAAGCACACTTCCCTCCATACAGACCTAATTCATTAATCAGACCTTTGCGTGTGGTTATTTAATGTGTGTTGATTCTCTTTTCTTAGACAAAGTGGCAGTCACCATGGAGTAAGAGCTACATCTTTCCTTTTTTTTTTAACCCCTAGCACTAAACAGGGCCCCAAATGCATGGCAGGTGCTTACAAATAGATATTGGTTGGATAAGATGCTTGTCAAAACTTTATATTTTAAAATTTCATCTAGTGTGTAAGGATATTATAAGAGACTGTGTTATAGTTGACATAGTCCATAAAAACATTTCCATAAAATCTCAGTCTACTAAGGAAAGAATGATGTTTTCATGGCTTATTCTTCTTGACCCTTACTTGGTCTTAGCTACCATTATTTTCTCTTGAAGTATTCTCAGACCATTATTTTAATAACCTGTTCTTTCTAGGAATCTACTTTAAATTCACCAATCTATAGTTTGCCTTAAATGAACCCTCTTTTTTATTGTGGTTATTGCATCACATTTAGTCACTTGCTTTCTGTACTCTCTCCTTTCTCTGTTTTTCAGAGATCACAAAGATGTTTCAACGATCATATTTATCAAAGTTCTGTCCCCCTGAGATCATGTTGAGGGTACTCACAGGCGGTCTAGTTGTGTTACCTGCATTGGTTTTCTAGTTTCCCAACCTTTACCCTTAGCTGATCTCTCATTTGTTTTAGCACATCATTATTTTCAAGATTATCCTCATGGAGAGAGAGAGAGAGAGAGAGAGAGAGAGAGAGAGAGAGAGAGAGAGACAAAGAAGGAAGGGGGAAGGAAGGAAGGAAGGAAGGAAGGAAGGAAGGAAGGAAGGAAGGAAGGAAGGAAGGAAGGGAGGGAGGAAGGAAGGAAGGAAGGGAGGAAACCCTTTTGTCTCAGCATTATCTTGTCCCTAAAATATAAAAGTTTGGATTGGATTTGGCTCCAAGGACTGGGGGCTTCAGGGGCTGAGGAGTGGAGTCAGGTGTTATGAGCATTTGGGCACAGAAGAAAGGATATTATGTCACTAGCGTCAAGCTCCTTTTCCAAGGGACAGGGAATAGGTTTCAATTTACAAAGGGAAACATTGAACAAAGACTGCATTCTTCTCGGGGCATCAGCATACTTTAAAACCCACATGTATTTCTTACCACAACCACCCAAGCAATCTGGGATCCCACACAAACGTGCAGTGCCTTCTGGAGAGGAAGTTTTTATGAATATTTTAGAAACAACAACAATAAAAACAAGAACAAAAACAAAACTAGCTGCCAGAGTCTGAATCTCAAAAATCTCAAAATTCTTATGCATTTTTTTCAGACTTTCTAAAACAATATGAACATTCTCCTTGGTAAGTCAATAAGAAAACTCACTCTTAGGAACAATAATGTCCTGTGTTTCTCAAGTTGGGAAACTGAAATAATGGAGAAAGTATCTGCTCTTAATTTCTCTAACGAGAAGAAATCTAAAAAGCATGTGGCTGGAGTCATCATTGGATAAACATAACCAGGACTGTGGAACGCACATGAACCTCCCATTTGCTGGACACTCACACATTTTCCCTCATTTCCTGAAGAATTGCTATAACCAGCAATTAGGAACAGTAAACACCAATACTTTCCCTTGAGGGGAATTGGGGGTACAAGCTAAAATATCTAAGAAAGTTGAAATCCGTAATTAAACACAGCCTTGGTCTTAAATGGCCATAATCCTCTCTTTGTCATCGACTTTCTGTAGTGACTTCTTTCTGATTGGCTCTGCCTCAGTTTACTAGTTTAGCTTTCTTATGAAATAATCTCCATACACAATCCCCTGAACAACTGATCTTCATCCACATATTGTTTTTCCAGTCATCTTAATGGGAATAAATTAACACATGATTTGCCCTTAATCTATTTTTCCTTGTGTTTAAAACAGAGGATATAACGTTATTTTTATATATGTACTTTTTTATTTTCTTTATTTTTTAATATATTTTAAACTGATTTCAGAAAGGAGGAGAGAGAGATAAAAACATCAATGATAAGAGAGAATCACTGATAGTCTGCCTCCTGCATGCCCCCCACCAGGGATCGAGCCCACAACCCAGGCAAATGCCCTGACTGGGAACTGCACCATGACCTCCTGGTTCAGAGATTGACACTCAACTACTGAGCCACGCTGGCCAGGCTGCATTTATTTCTTTTCAACCCAAGGACCTCACCAATGTGAAGTGAGTGGTTAAGCAAAATGGGGGGAAAATTATTCTCACTCTGTAACCTACGTCAATGGTGTAACAAAATAAAAATGGAGGTTCAGTATATGATATTTTGGATAGTATTGTCTTTACTGAAGAGCTAATTAGGGTTGTATTTTGGACAAAGGGAGTTTGCTAAATATATTCTGCTGAAAAATTTTTGTGGTATAGTTGATTGTCATTGTTAGCATTAGTCATGTTCTAAAAAGTCACCTTGAATACAGAGTTGTCATATACTGAACCTTCACTTCACAAGATTGGATTCCTGTAAGCCTCCGGCTATATTTTCACCAATAAATCAATTCATGCCTTTTTTTTATAGGTGCTTCTGTTTAAAGACACCTTATTTAATATATGTTGTTGATTCATTAACATTGAACTCGGGGCCAACAGCTCTGTCACTCATTCCTGGCTGAAGCTCATCTAACACGTATTTTCTCCGTAAGGCACACCACGCTCTCCTTGTGTTTGGAAACACTAGCCAGCACTTTCAAACAGTGCGCTTGGGGACCATTCTAAACAGCAAAATCACCAACAAAAAATTAAAAATACATGAAAAACATGGCACTAAATGCCACAATAAAGGACCCTTGTTTACAGTGTAAGAACTGAAATAGGAAGGCAGAGTGACACCTTGTTGGACCTCAGCTGGGAACATGCATGTCAAGTGACTCAAATTTTCTGCCACTCTGGGCCTGTCTGTGAATGACCAAGAAAGTGCCACAATTATTGACTTGGGGATTACAAATAAATGTTATGAGCATTTGGGCGCAGAAGAAATGATGTTACGTTAATGAGTAGGTGAAATTGTAAATACAGAATCTGTGCATAATGAGGAGCAACTTCATTTCTGAAATAATTATTTAAAGTATTTAAATTCTATACTAGTCTGTAATTTTGCCAATACTGACACTGTCACTTCTGAATAACCCCAGCTTTCTTTACTTAACATTCTCTTCTTAGAAAATCCCTTGGAACTTAAGAAAAAAAAATTCCCCCTGCTTATTACTCTCAGCACCCACCCTCTAATTTACTACGGATTACCCTTTCGGTTGTTTGTTGTTAACATGTAAAGTCAATGATGGGAAAGAAAGCTGTAGGAATGCTGTGTCCCCTCCCACATCCCCTCAGCCCACCGCAAATACAACTTGCAGACATGCTCACGTCTTTCTTTGTCTTCCTGCCTGAGGACATTCTCTGTCCAAAGGACTATACAGACCCACAGAGGGCAGACCAGAAGTGAGCCAGATGAGAAGTGAGGCAGACAACACCTTAAGAGAATCCCGTATGCCACCTTCTCACCCTTTGGTGGAACAATTCCAGCCCAGCTCCCAAAGGTCTCAGCAGGATTGTGCCCTGTTGCCCACACTCACCTGAGCTATTGACTGTTCCACCTTTCCTGTCTCAACAACTGACTCGGGTTTGCCTCCCACATTAATTACTTTTATTCAAATTCCCAAGTCAGGTTCTGTTTTTATGGTAACTCACACAAAGGTAGAAATCATTTTCTCTGGGCACCCTGATGGGACCATTTGCATTTCTGCAGAACATCTCAGCTTAGCAGTGATGGCGAACCTATGACACGCATGTCAGAGGTGACACGCGAACTCATTTTTTTGGTTGATTTTTCTTTGTTAAATGGCATTTAAATATATAAAATAAATATCAAAAATAAAGTCTTTGTTTTACTATGGTTGCAAATATCAAAACATTTCTATATGTGACACGGCACCAGAGTTAAGTTAGGGTTTTTCAAAATGCTGACACGCCGAGCTCAAAAGGTTCGCCATCACTGGCTGAGAGACATATTTAGGCCTACCCGGAAGGGAGCTCTACGGGACACCAACCTGGGTTCTGCCACTGCCTAAGTCCTTGGTGTCCCTGTCTATACCCTACAGCTTCTGTAAGAGAGTACTGCAAACTAGGTCACTTAAAACAACAGAAATGTGGTCTTTCACTGTTTGGGAGGCCAAAGACAGAAATCCAGGTTTCAGTGGGGCCATGCTACCTCTGAAGGACCTAAGGGAAAACTGATTCCAGGCCTTTCTCTCAGCACCCAGTGTTGCCAGCAGTCTCTGTCATTCCTTGGCTTGAAGACTCATCACTCCAATCTTTGTCTTCACCATTATTTTTGTATGTGCATCTCTCTCTCTCTCTCTCTCTCTCTCTCTCTCTCTCTCTCTCTCATGTGTGTGTTTCTATATACATTTTTCATTTTCCATTAAGGACACAAATCATTGGATTAAGGCCTACCTTGTGGCCTCATCTTAACTGTACTATATCTAAACAAAGGCCCCATTTCTAAATATGGTTACATACGATGGGGTTAGGACCTGAATATGTCATTTTGGGAACACAATTCAACCCACAACAGTGCCTGACATCCCTTGGCTACACAATGCAATCATTTCACGAAGAAGATGATCTCTGAGACCTCTTTGAGTTCTGCAGTTCTATAATTTAGATACCCAAGATGAGTGTTACTTTTCTTTCTATTGTTCTTTTTCTCTTCACTCCCTTACTTTGCCATTATGACCACAGTATAAAACCACCATATAAATGGTTCATCTAGAAACACACACACATATCACAAATATTAAAGCATGGAGAAAATAAAGCATCATTAAAATTTATGTCTCTTAAAATAATTATATTCTCAACCCCAGGCATTTAGCTTTCTAATCTAACCTAAGATACTCATTTAACACTTGTAACATATTTTGAAATCACTGGGTAAAAGGAACAATTACAAATGACATGAATTTCTTCAAGGATCATTGTGTTGCTAAAGATATGTTGCTTAGGTACAATCAAATGCAAAATTAATGCCAGATTTTTACCTGCCCAGGATTAGATGTGAGTTTGCAAAGTTCAGGGTGGCTCCCACAGAAATTAACTTCTGCTGCCAGGGTATGTGTACGAATAGGGTGGGGAGTTCTTTATTTTCCTCTCAGCTATAATGTATTCTGTGCAACTGTGGGCCTGTTGATGGGGAACGAAAACAACAGGTATAAATCATATCATTTACCCCGAGGGGCAGAGCTTTAGAAAGACTGTTCTCCTTGAAGGTTGTTTTCCTTCTGATTGCTTATTTTGTAAAATTTTTACTTTTTTTTCGAATGTTCTGTTTACGCTACAGCAGCCAATGGAAATGAAAGCAAATTACCCTTGGAAGGAGGTACACAAGTTGTTTACAGGGCTGTGCAACCGAGCCCCGGGCATATCCGCTGAAAGGCTAGAAGCGACCTGCCTGCCAAGGCGCCGATGGGAGCAGAGCTGGACCCGCTGAGCCCGGCCCCAGCAAAGTCTGTTGGGCTCTAGTGACAGGAAGTCACATGTGGTGTCATTTTCAGCTGCTGAGAGAGACAGATGCACCCAGATCAATATCACTGTCCAGTATCAAAGACGTATTGTTATCTCACCGGGCATTTTTAAGGGAGGAAAACAACACAACTTTTATTCCATTGAAACCAGCAGGGGCCTCCAGGGTCTTTCCCCTTCTCCTGGTCAAAAGGGTGAATAAAGGTTTAGCAGGCGATGGGGATTCTTATTTTGGGAAACCTCTTTCAGCTAAAGATATTATTCATTTTGAACTAATTATATTGTCTGTTGGTGTAGAGAGTCTATATGGGAAGTAATGACGACTATGACCCTTCTGGCCGTGCCTGACTTCAAAGGAGAGTGAAATGGTTTTTATCTGTTCTGCGTATTATTGAGAAGCTTGTCACCATCTCACCTGTAGCATTTGTGTGCAATTTCAAAATGTTCATGAACTTTTTTCTCAAGACAGACCATTCAATATTACTACTCTAGGTGTTGGGATGAAGGAGAATGAAAAACAAGACTCAGAAGTTACCCAAAGTGAAGTCAGATAGAGAACTAAGGTGATCTACTCTGAAAACATAGAGAGCGTGGCTTTGTTTTTCTTTTTGCATCAACGGGATAATTGGCCTGATTTTCCACTTCACGCTGCAGGTGAACACTCAGTTAGATGCTTCCGACAGGAAACCTTTCCACAGCTTTTGCATTTTTCACCGGGTGCATCTACCACCAGACCATATGGTAATTACTTGATGCGTGCAACAGGAATGAAACACGGTTAGAGATTTCATGATCCTGCCAATGGCATTTTCTATAGGTATTTCCACAGGTGGTGTGGAAAGAGGTTATATTGCCACATGCCTGGAAAGTGAGAAAGTAGCCAATGAAGTTGATATGTATCTTAAGGGTTGGAGAGTAAATACCATCACTGAGGTTATCTGAGGGCAGAAACCATGGGGAATGTTTGCTAAGGCCCGAGTCACTGTTCGGTGTGCTGCCCACTGTGAGCTAAAAGGCTGTGGTCACAAGGCAAGGAGATGCAGAGAGTGGACAACTAGCTGGCCCTTGAATAAAAAACAAACAGGCTTTTCTATGCACTGGGGAACTTTTCAGTCACTCACATTATGTTCTTTAATCGGTATCTTTTCATTACCTGCCTCCCCTGCTGTTTTGGTGAGAACACGTTCAGTAGGGCAAAACTATGCAGGAAATGTGGTGCGAGGGAGACTCCGTGAGCTTTGATAATGGCTTTTGGTGCCTTTCTCCCGCTATCGTCACAGAGCACAGAGTGCTCATTATCATAATGTTTCCATTTTCTCACAGGAAGAGTTTTGGGTAAGAGAAAACAGGCCCACCGTTTATTTAATAAGGAATAAAAATACATTCTTCAGGACTGACTTGGAGTAGCTCGAGGCTTCCAACCTGAACTGGAAAATGGGCTAACATCCAGCACCTGCTAATAATGTCCCGAAAGCCTGAGGCTCCGGGGGATAGATATGCCCCGGATATGAATGGGTGCCCATTAAAATATTTTAAATTCCCCCGATCTGAAGTTTAATCAGTTACCCACTCTCATGCCACATTGTCTGCCCAGCGACTTCTCCTTCGGAGAGCCTTTAAATGTTAATTAATTAGACAATGTGTTCTTGCTGTACCTTGAAGTCCAATTCACAATTGCATGTGGCATATGGTGCCAAAGGAATCTGTCCCGAGACACCACTGAAACGCACAGAGCCGCGCGGAGGAGACCTCCCCGCGTGGCCCCGGTCCCCGCAGTGAATTAGCAGCAGCACAGAGGGAGCCCTGTCTGGGGAGGAAGGATGCCAAACGTGCCACTAAGCTCAGGAGAAACGGTACAAAAGGAGAAAACATGTTTTTCATCTCTCATAATTAGCCTTTGTAAATACGTAAAGAGTTGTTTTATTTTGCTTGAAAAATAACATGCTGTTAATAGGTTTATTCACTTGTTCATGAAACAAACCTAAATTGACTTGGACGAGGGCCCGGGATCACGCTGGCGGCTGAGAGCCTGAGGTGAGGAAGTACACCCTGCCTGCCACCGCCAGCAACTCTGAGAAAGTCAGTGAGGGCTCACCTGAACGGAGGCGGTTTGCTTTGATAGAGCTCATGTGATTAGACCTACAGGTGATGGATACCACGGAGAGCTGCACAGATGGCCCCTGCAGGACAGGGGGCTCATTCCCTGCTTGCTGGGAGTCCCTTAGCTGAAGGGAGTTAGTTGCTTTGCCCCGATTTTAGTCTTTGTCCTAGGTAGCCTCTTGTCTTATTCTGTTCTGGCTGCTGTAACAAAAATATGATAGTCCAAAGGTTCAAAGAAAGTTTTATATCTTATACTTTTGGAGATTGAAAGTCTGAAATCAGGGTGCCAGCGTGGTGATATCTGGTAAGGATCCTCTTCCTGGTTTCATGTGCTGCCTACTTGCTGCATCCTCACATGGCAGGAGGAGAATGAGGGAGCTTTCTGGTGCCCATTTTCAAGGGCACTAACCCCAATCAGGAGGGCTCCACCCTTATGACCCAATAACTTTCTCAAAGCCCTAGCTCCCAATATCATCACACTGAGAGTGAGGATTTCAACATATGGACTTGGGGGACACAGGCATTCAGCCTATTGCATCTCTATCCAGGACTGCTCAATGCAAGCATACAAAAATGCAGTCTCTTGTCTTAAGTCCCAACAACTATCAAGGACCATCCCAGATCCAAAACTCCCTGTAAGTTCTGTGAACTGTTGGTTGCAGCTGCATTGCAGTTCAACTTCTGCACAATCCTGCTTCCTGACTACCTACTAGGATCCATTCCCAACTCCTCTCCCCAGTATACTTCCTGCACATAAATATGTGTCTGATATTCAGCTTCCTAGGGCTTGGCCTGAGTCAGAGCCAAGGGCAGCTGGAGAAAACAGTGGGACAGCTATGAGAGCCACTACCTGTGGTTCACCGAGCACAGAGGGCCTCTGGCATGCAGTAGGGCTGCACCTGTGAGAACTTCCACTGCAAGTAATCTGTCCCGAGTTCGTGGTGGAAGGGAATTCACAGGCAGATGCTTTATCTTGGGTGTTTTAGAGGTTCCAGGGAGTAATCATCCTAAGGGCTATGGATTCAGTGTTGCTTGCTGAGGGCTGTTGATGCATTAGAGCAATGGTTCAAGGGTGTATTTGGCTCCCAGGAGGGTATATGACAATGTAAGGGAGATTTTTGGCTGTCACAGTGGAAGGGGGGAGAGTTGCTACTGACTGACATTTGGTGGGTGGAGTCCAGGTATGCTGCTAAACACCCTACAGCACACAGAGCAGTATCCAAAAACAAGGAATAATCAGGCCTCTGGCCTCCAATGTCAATAGTGTCAAAAGGGATAAAGTCTCCATTAGAGCAAGACAAGGAAAGGCTAAGAGTGATTAATTTAAGGCAAGTGTGGAAGTCAGAGGGCTTCTGTTAAGGACTGAAGGTTTGTGTCCCCCACCCCTAAATTAGATGAGAATATGAGATGAGAGTAGGGCCATGATGGGATTAATGTCTTTACATGAAGCAAAAGAAACACCAGAGCTCTCTTTCTGCCATGAGAGGACATAGGGAGAAGATGACCATCCATAAGCCAGGAAGAGGGTTCTCGCCAGGAATGGAATCTGCGAGATTCCTTGGCCTTGGACTCCCAGCCTCCAGCACTGTGAGAAATAAATGTTTGTTGTTTAAAACACACAGTCTATAGCATTTTGTTATAGCAGTCTGAGCTCAGTAAGCCTCTTTGGCAAAATATAAAGAGATTATTCTCTTCTTTGGCGGAGGATAGAAGCTGAGATGGAGAATCAGACAGCATTTTGTTGTTATCAGGGTTGTGGGCCTCTGAGAAGTCTGAATTCTCAACACCAATAACTCTGCTATGCCATGCTCAGGACTCTGATTTCAAAACAGTGGGGCCATAAAAATTAGGTCAATGAACTTGAAAATCTTGACTCCCCAGACACCCATCAAAGCATCTGCACCTGCAGAAGTGGCCCATGCTCCCTGTTAAAGGCTGACACTCTTATCTTCCTTGAAGATTGTTCAGTGCTCTCTGCCTTGCAGACAAGCCCACCAAGTACACTCAGAATCTGCCATCATCTCTCCTCCAAATCATAGCACAGTCCAGCTAGGGAAGGGCAGGATCTGCTAGGGAGGAAGCAAACTTTACAGGGAGGGAGCTACGGGATCTGGCCAGCATTTTCAGTAGAAGCCCGAAGATGATATATGGGGATGGACTCTGAGGGTGCTATGTCATGGTAGGAACAGAAAACTGAATAGGGGAAGAGAAAATCTATTAATATGTAGATGCCTATAATACAATATTTAATACCCTACCACGGACCATGGGAAAAGTGCTAAGGCTTTGAGTGTCCTTGTACGCTTGGAGAAAGTGTTGGGCGACACAAAGTCAACCTAAAATACTAGAAGCTCCATAATAGATGAAGGGAGTAGGGTCAGAGAATTAGCTATGCTGTTTGGGAACCAAGTGTCAGAAGTATGAGTGACCAGCTTACCATGGTCCCCAGTGACCCCCTGGAAGTTGTGTATTCTGTACCTGCAAGTTCCTTCCATGAGGCTGGACACCCTGGACCTCACAGGTGTCCAACCTCTGAGTGTTCCACTCAAAGAAGTTCTCATCTAATTTTAATCCATGACTGCTGCCCAGTCCCATCCAATGGGTCCCCATCCCAAGATGCCAGGGGAAAGGAATCACTGTCCCAGTGTGGGTAACAGGCCCTGATTTCCTGTTACAAATACAACAGAGATTTATATAGTGCATGTGGGAGCACAGAGGAGAGTGGGAGTACAGTTTGGGTACACTGTGACCGAACAGATGAGGCAACACATGTGCAAAATCACTGAGTCATTTAAAAAAAGCAGGCCTTTAATTTTTTTGTAATGCCCCAATACAAACCAGGAGTGGGATAGAGGCACTGGTTCCAGTTGTACCCCCTTATTCATGGTTTTAATTTCCACAGTTTTAGTAACCCAGTAGCCATCTATGTTATCAGATCAACTGTTGAGATATTGCAGTGCTTGTGTTCAAGTAACCCTTATGTTAAAAATTTATTTATTTATTTATTTATTTATTTATTTATTTATGTATTTATTTTTAAGATTTCATATTTAATGTGTATTATACTGGGTTGGTCTGACCACATCCATATTTTTGGGGACAGTTATAACCTTAAAAAATTATCTTTATTGTTGAAAGTATTACAGATGTCTTCCTTTCCCCCCTCTTATTTTACTAAGTAATAGACCCAAAACAAAAGAGTAGTGATGCTGGCAGGTTGAATATGCCATGAGAAGCTGTAAAGTGCTTGCTGTAAGTAAAAAGGTATGTACATATAGGAAGACACATAGTATATATAGGATTCGGTACTCTCCATGGTTTCAGGCATCCACTGGGGGTCTTGGAATGCATCGAGTGCATCTCCCATCGATAAGGGGTGATACTGAATATATAATGTGAAAAATACTATAGGTAAGGAAACATCTGAGAACATATTTAAATTCATGTATTGAATATATAAAAATAAACAATGAAGGACTATTTTTATCACTAGTCAAATGGCAACATTTTTAAAATTAATATTTAATAGAGATAAGAGTTCTGTGAAATAGGCTTTCGTCCACCCATGGGAGTATGATTAGCACAACCTTTTAGGGAGCAATTTAGTAAAGATATCCTGTTTGATTCAATAATTACTTTTCTGGGAATGCCTCCTAAGGTAATACATTAACAAAGAAAAAAAAACCTTCATAGGATGTGGACAACAGTGTGATGATTGCTGGGGAGGAAAAGGGGAGATGAAGGAGGGCATAGGGTGGGTAAATGGTGATGGACGGACACCTGGTGTGGGGTGGTGAACACACAATACAGTGTACAGATGATGTGTTGTAGAATTGTGCACCTGAAACTTATATAATTTTGTTAACCAGCATCACCCCAATAAAAGGGTGATATTGATAAAAAGGAAAAAAAAGGTAATACATCAAAATATTAAAAAAAGAAAGCTTGATGAAGAAATAGTTTAACGGAGTGGTTTACAACATGAAAAAGGAAAATAGTATAGAAACGATAAAAAGCACGTTTATTTATCTATTCAGTAGAATACTGAGCTGGCTGCTTAATGATTATGGAAACTTTATAATAATCTGGAACTATAGGTAGATTCATACTGAAATAATATGGTAAATGCTTTAAATGCAATACCAAATGTAAAAAGTAATATTTGCTTAAAATGGAAAACATATCAAAATAGATATTTTTTTCTGTCATGTTAGAATGTTGGAAATATTTTATATGCAGAACAGTTTAATAGTGCCCAGCACATAATTGACCCCCCGCAAAAAAACACTATTTCTGAAATATTTTCCTAATAAAATATGAGTATAAAATAATAGCACACTACCCCCATGCCATATACATAATTTATATAGCTATGTGCCCTGTACAAAGGTGGTAATTTGGGGGCTGACATCTAGCCCAGAGAGGGTGCCTGACTCTATTTCCTTCTGCTCAGTGGAAGGAATATTCTAGAGGGCTTTGCAAAGGAATTCCATAAGTGATTTGACCCTTAGAGGACTTTAGAGTCAGACAGATCAGCTTCTCCTGGAAATGGGGCTTCAGTAATTTACCTTCTGTACAATGATATGTAAATGAATTCGCGTATGGCAGAGGCTAGCCGTTCCAGGTGATTTCCTTGTCTCCTCTTCTCCCCCAGCTCCCTAGGGAAGATCCTGCTTTCCTAAACCAGTCTTTGGGCTTTTGTGAAGGAGCCACAGGGTACAAACAGGAGGTGGGGGCGGAGAGCAGGTGCTAGGAAGCTGGTGGTGTGGACGTCACAGGTGCTATGACTCATGGGTGCAGGGGCAGGAAGATGAAATGGGAAAGAACAGGGTGCACGGATGCTGACGCTCTATGTCCGCTGGCTGCCTGGGAGAAAGGGTAACGGACATAATTACATTAGTGAGCTCTGGCTACTCTGGAGCACCTTTGAGGACACAGCTTGATAACATAGCAACAGGACATTGATGCTGCTAATAGATGCCTGGCCCTGAGTAGGCGTTCCACGTGTGTGATTCCTTCTCCATGCCCTTCCCTCTGGGATGGAAAGGAAGCGCGGGTGGGCTATCACAAGCTAGGAGATAGAGCCACTGTGAATTGCCTGCTTCCCGTTATGCTGAGAGGCAATTTTTTGGGGGGTGGCTGAGAACAATGATGGGGTGAGGATGCCAAAAAGATACAGGCCTGGCTGGTGTGGCTCAGTGGTTGAACATCGACCCATGAACCAAAAGGTCTCTGGTTGATTCCTGGTCAGGGCACATGCCCTAAGTTTCAGGCTCCATCCCCAGTAGGGGTCATTCCGGAGGCAGCCCATGATGATTTTTCTCTCTTTGGATGTTTCTATCTCTCTAATCCTCTCTCTTCCTCTCTCTCTAAAAATCAATATATATATTAAGAGAGAGATGGAAGTTGCAATAGCAGCCCCAGGAACTGGAAGAAACTGCTGAACTGCTGACCAGGGTCAAGGGAAGAAATGACAGGGGGGCCGCAATGAGCTGAGCTGTGAGTAAAGTGGCTGATGCTGCTCCATCCCTCTTGTGTCTCTGGGTTTTCCTTGTTTTGAAGGGTGCATGGGTAGCACCACGGGAACACTGTGCTGGTTTGTATCTGTGCTGTGCATTGTGACTGTGTCTCCGTCACTGTACAGGAGGTTTCTTCTTAGTGAGATGACAAGGGGGTCCCGAGCCCTCTCCCTCTCTGACTACAGGAGTAGAGTGGAGAGCTCAGAATTGAATGAGCAGGACCCAGTGCTGCTCACACAAGGATGCCAACTGGAAGCAGGGAGACCGTGGAAAAGTGAGAGCTTTTCCCTCCAGGTTTGGAGGAGCAGGAAGCCCCACAAAGCCTCCTTTAAAAAATATCTTTTTATTGATTTCAGAGAGGAAGGGAGAGGGAGAGAGGGATGGAAATATTAATGATGAGAGAGAATCATTGATTGGCTGCTGCCTGCACTCCCCACACTGGGGATCGAGCCTGGACATGTGACTTGACCAGGAATAAAACCATGACCTCCTGGTTCATAGGTCTACACTCAACCACTGAGCCGTGCCAGCCGGGGCCCACGGAGCTCTTTTATGGGCTGGCACCCGGTGTGTTTCAAGAGCTCCTGTCCTGGGTTCAGGTGCCTAAAAGAGGTGCCTGGGAAGGCGGCACAGCCAGTGCCCTGCTGAGATCCCAGGGGTGAGGTTACAGAACAAACAAGCAGCGGAAATAAGAGATGAGCCCTCATCAGGAGGATGCCCAGCTGGCCCCTGCAGAGGCGGCCCTGCCTCCCCCAGGCACTGTGGGCAGAAGGCCACAGGGCTTTTCCTGAATCCCTCCCCTCAGCCGACTCCAATTGGGGAATTCTGAGACTGGTGACCCACATGCTTAGAATGGATTTTCCTATTTCTGCCACTGCCTCTGCTGCCACGGACAGTTTCTAGCATTCTCTATTCTTTTTATATCTCTTACTGCTCGGATGGAGACAAAAAACATAATACACCAGGCCCAGGCTGTTCAAAATGAGGGCACCAGAAGAACCAGAACAAGAAAGAAACAACATATTTCTGCAGTGTGTTATCTTTTCTCTGCCAGCCTATGGCACTTGGGAGTGTGGCTGGTGAAGGGGAGGAGGTAGGGGACTTATTTACTATAAATTAGCATTATGGTGACGTATGATTATTTCAGTGATCTTTAACAAATTAGCCTGCTTCTTGCCCTGAAGTATCAGCTGTAGAAGTTTTGTATACAGGACAAATACACAAGGACACACACACACACACACACACACACACACACACATACCGTGGAGGTTTTTCTTTCATGACAGCAACTTTTAATATGCACTAGAGTTGATTTAAAGAGGAATGTTAACACTTGACAATGAAGATTAGAATAGATGGAGGGAATGGAACACTGAGACATTATCTGATGAGGCGGATGGTGAGTCAAGGTGATTTTTCAGTAGGACCAGCGCTTGTCTGGCCATAATAGCCAACGCATTACATCAGGGCCCCACTTCCTTCAGCTGATACAGGTCAACCCCTGGGTCAGAGCAACCAGGGCCGGAGGGAATCGCAGCATCATTTTGGTGGCCCAGGGGAGCTTCTGTGCGTCGGAAGCCATCTAGAAATTAAATACTCAAGGAGACAAACACAGAACCAGAAGGACTCCACTTAGAGTTTGTCATTTTTTGTTCCTACCCTCAGTGCCTAGCATGATTTCTGGCCAAAATTATGTGCTGAAGATATGTTTCTCCAGTTAAGTGAGTAAATCAGTAAACATATTTTTTTGAATGTTCTTATATTTTACTTCTTGTTTAGTCCTGTTTATCTGTTATAGATGTAAATATCTGCACAAGGTTTTCTTTTTGTACTTCATCTTTATGTCACTTAGGGCATGACCAAAAAGACCCTGTTATGGTTATAAATCTCTGGGGTTCTCAACACGAATGTTGTTATTTAATATGTTCAGAATCTAAGACGCTGAAACTACAATAACACAAGTGAGCAGGTCATGCAAAGGGCCCATTTGGAGGCCAACTCCTGGGAGATTCACTCCTCTCAGTTCTGGAAATGAAACCTCATCATGAGACAGAAGCCCAGCCTGGGTCCGGCAGATGGGGTCTGGGAGGATTGAACCCAGAAGGAGGAGTCAGAGAGCTCAAGAGATTGTCCCCAAATAAGTCTGGCCCTCGATTCCAGAGCTTTGGTTATTGTCTGATAAGTAGAGGTGCCATGTTAGTTTCCCAGGGCTGCTGTAACGAAGTACCTCAGACTAAGTGTCTAAAACAACAGGAATTGTTGGTCTCACTGTTCAAGACTGATGGCCAAAAGTCCGAGATCAAGGCATTGCAGGGTGGTTCCTTCTGAGGCTGTGAGAGGGAATGAGGTCCTCCTGGCTTCTGGTGGTTTACTGGTCATCTTTGGGGTTCCTTGGTTACTACATGCATCCCTCTCATCTCTACCTCCATCGTCACATGGTGTTCTCCCTGTGTGTGCATCAGCAACTAACTTTCTCCCTTTTATACAGAAACCAGTCATATTGAATTAGGGCCCACCTGGATGCCCTCATCTTATTATCTCTGCAAAGATTATCTCCAGATTCGGTCATTTTCTGAGGTTTTGGGAGTTTGGATTTCAACATGGTTTTTTGCAGTGACAATTTATCCGTCACAGGTTCCAGTGAAAACTGATCTGCCAGCTCAGGCTTTGTCCTCGTGACAAGTTCTGTGTCACTTGCTTATTGTGAAGGGGCTTCTAATGCTCCTGGGTAAGCTCACTGTATAATCAGGAAGGGCTTAAAAACAGCATTAAAATTAAATATTTATCCTGATTTTTCATAACCCTACTTTCAGGAGCGGCAGTTATTATCATGCTAATTAGTTTTACCAGCATATAGTTCTTGGCAAGAAGAGGTTTTGTACATAATTAGTTTTATGAAGAAACAACCCTGGCAAATATTAAATATTTAATAACTGAAAATAACTGCATATCCTACTTGACCATAGAGTATATAATCCTGGATTCAGAGTGTACCAGTGGTATAAAGGGTTCATAAAGCAAACATGTGTTTGTCCCTTTAAATTTTCCCTGGGGCAAGCGACCTCTGGCCCTTTGCAATTCAGTGGCATTGCACTCCCTGGTCCCCCTAAGCAGCCCCTCCATAATAGCTGCCTCAGAGCTTGCTGCTTGCAGCCTGTCCACACGCACAATGAAATGAGAAACAGAACTAGTGCTCTTTCAACCAGATGGCAGGTGTGCATGCTGCCTGCAGAAACCTTATCACGATCTTCAGTTTCACTCAGGGCTCTTGAGATTGAGGCAATGTGTTCTGCCAAAAGTTCAATTTCTTAGAAACAATCTTTAAGAAAGTACTTTGTGCACTTTACACTATGACACAAATGGAACTATTGTACTATTATTATTGTCATTACGATTACTTCTTTCAACACTCCTCGTGTTGCCTTCTGTGTTCATGGGAAGCCCTGTCCCCAGGCCTGGACTGGCACACAGCTGTGTAGGCAGCATTTTCATATGGGTTCCCTCGCCCTGCCCTGCCCCATTCAAGGCTTCTGTCGTTCCTCCCCAGAGTGTGGCTGGCCTTGGCCACATCTCCTAATGAATAGCATGCACAGCAGGCATTCTGCACTCCACTTCTGAGGTCAGGTAAAGGGTGTAACCCTCTTGCTGCCTCTCTCTCTCTTTCTTCTCAAGTGCTTGCTCTGATGAAGCTAGAAGAGCCACAGGGACAAGGGCAGCCTCCAGCCAATTGCCAGTGAGGAACTAAGGCCCTCAATCCTGTACCCCAGAGAGTGAACCTCCCACTGAGTAAGTTTAAAGAGATCCTTCTCAGGAGAGTCTATGACCCCCAGGTCTGGGTGACATCTTGATTGCAGCCTGAGAGAGAGCCTGAGCCAGAGGACCTGGCTAAGCCATGCCCAGGTTCCTGATTCATAGAAATTGTGAGCAACAAATGATGCTTAAGTTGTGTTAGGGACTGAACTGTGCTCCCTCATAATTCATGTGCTGAAGCCTTGAGGTCCAATGTGACTATACTTGGAGATAGGGTTTTTAAGGAGGCAGTTAAGGTAAAAAATTAGGTCATAAGGGTGGGTCCTGATGACCCATCTGATCTGATAGGACCGGTGTGCTTATCAGAAGAGACACAAGGGTTGTGCACACAAATATCACATAAGGACACAGTGAGAAGGTGACCAAATACAAGACAGGGAGAGTGGCCTCAGGAGAAAGCAAACCCGGTGACACCTTGATCTCAAACTTCTATCCTCCAAAACTGCGAGATAAAAAAATCTGCTACTCTAACACCCAGTCTGTGGTAATTTGTTATAGTGACCCCAACAGACCAATACAAGCTGATAAGTTTGGGGGCAATTTGTTATACAGGAATAGACAACTAATACAATAGTTAATAGACTTTGGAATCTATTCCCTCTGGGCTGGGAACAAGACAAAACCACAGTCTACAAAAGGAAACCATCAAGTATGATAAAGTGAAAGAGCTCATAAACAGCAAAACAATTGTATTACTGGAGAGATGGGCAAAGCATAATAGGAGATGTGGGTAGTGAGCACTTCACTCTGCCTTGGAGGAGGGCCAGGAGGAAATGAATGTCACCTCTCTGAAGAATGGTGGCCAAAAAGACACATACGGGTGAGTAGAAGTTCCACAAGCTAACCAGGGAAGAGAGGACAGTTTATGAAGAAGGAACTGCTTTGTGAAGACATAGACACAAGATAGCCTCCCACCTCTCCCCTGGTTGTTCTGTGCCCTATAGCTCCCTCAGCAGTACACAGCCTTTGCCTTTTTGATCCTCACAGTTGCCCACTGAAGTTGGTTCTGCAATTATCCCCATTTTGTAATTGAATACATGGAGGATGAAAGTTTCATCAGTTGCCTGAGGCCATTAAGTCACCATATAGTTACTGAGATTCCCACCCAGGTCTCCAAGGTAAGAAGAGATCCTTGGAAGATACAAACTTCGGTGAGGATAAATAAATTAAAAAAAAACACACATAGGAGAGAAACTGAAAAAGAGAAGTATAAGCAATAAGAGGAAAAGTAATATGATTCCAGAATCCAGAGAAATAGTCTTTTCTAGGTTGGAGTAGTGTTTGCTGCTCAAGTCTTCAGGCTTTGGGGAAGTCTTCCATGACAAGTTTCAATGGTTTAATAAGATCAGAAACAAGATTTTCGTCCAATGAGTAGGAGGTGGGCAACTGGAGACCATGACCCCTCCTTCAAGCAATTTGATTGTAAAGTGAAGGGGGAAATAGGGCAAAGGCTAGATTATCTCATGGTAAATTCTGGTGTGCAGACCCTTCCTTCCTTTATACTTTCTCTGTCGAATGCTAGAAATTTCTTAAGTCAGTGGGTTTTGAATGTCCTACATCTACATACTGCTCTCTTTGAACATTTTCTTTCTATTTAATTGATTCAAAATATCTCTATTAAGCCATTAGACTTTAACTAGCCTATTTGTGAGAAAAGTCTTAAAGTTCAACACAAGGGAACAGATGTCTAATTATAGTCTATTTGTCCATAGAGAAGATATCTCAGAGTGAAAGCTTCCTCCAGCAATGTCCTCTAAGCCCCAACCAGTCCATGAGTGTGGGACAATTAAACTCTTGTGCCAATGAGAGGGTTGAATTAGAAACAACAGACTTTAGAATTTCTTGATATTTTGATTTTTGTAAAATACTATGGACATTCTCTCTGAACCAATCTTGTCCCAGGCTATTACTAATTTCCGTACCATGGACAAAACCTAGGAAGCCAATAAACTTTCCTAGGATTCTTTAAGCTACCATTACCTTTGTTTTTAGTTTGCCTTATCTTGATATTTCAGAGGGTCATGCCTATAAAGGACAATGAATTCTGGAACATTGCACATGTACTAGTATATGCACACAAATACATTTTTTTGGGCCATGGGGCATTGAATCTGTGAGTGGAGCAATCACTAAAGCAAGGTGGTAGAAGAGATGAAGAAGCTTAAGAAATAGAGCAAGAGGCCTGATTAGGCTTCAATAGGAAGCAGGAGACCAAAGAGTTCATGAGGGGAGCAATGAAGGTGACAGACATTTCTATAGTAGGAGCAGGTCATATAGTTGGGGTTGTGCTTCATCTCCATTCTGTAAAAAGACGTACACAAGTGATACTGGTTCAATAGTTAATTTTTTCAGTCATATAATGTGGAATGCAAAAGAATCATGGAGCAGATTCCATACCTTCTACAATAAAATGTGGCATGGTAAAACTGTGCTGACAGTACACATGCAGCACAACTTTGGGTGGACATTGTTGCCTGTGAAGAGAGGGAGCTCAATATAATGTTAAAGTATTGGTGAGAATTTTGTAACTTGCAGAACAGTCAGAAGTAACATGAGATCTTCTATTTGTAAACTGTGACCATATAAAACTAGCAAATTGCCCGAGAAAGTTGAAGAGAGCTTGCGTGTGCCATCTGATGGAGAGACCTGCAATGACCCCAAGTTAACTATGCCCAGACTGCCCACACTAAATAGCCTCTAGGCTTCCCCATTACTTAAGACCGTTATTTCTCTATATAGTGCTTATCATGAACCAACAGTTCTCTGTTAATTCATATTTGTATTTCTTGTCTGATGGATTGGCTATTTATTTTGTTGGTCTGCATCTCCAAGAAGATGTCATCTACATGGCATCAAAGCCTTGTCCCTCCCATTCACTGTTGTCTTTCTCACTCCCAGCACACTGTATGACTGTTTGGCACTGGTCCGAGGTAAAATGTGTGAACATGTCCCCATCCCTTCCCACTTTTCTATTCCCAAATAGCCTTTCTGGAGAGAATTAAGGGATAATAAGGTAAAACATCAAACTTCTAATCACAATTATGCCGTGAATGTGCTTGTTATTTTAGGTAAGTGCTATGGTTTGAATTCTGTCCCTCCAAAAAGCAGATTGAATTCTTAACCCCCAATACTTCTGAGTGTGACTTTAGTTGGAAGCGGGTCACTGCAGATATAATTACTTAAGGTAAGATCATTCTAATTCAGTGTGACTGGTGTCCTTATTAGAAGATGGCCAAATGAAGACAGACACAGAGATGAAGGCAGAGATTGGAGTGAGGCAGCTGTAAAACAAGGAATTTCTGGGGCTTCAAGGAGCTGGAAGAGACAAGGGATTCTCCCACAGTTTTCTATGGGAGCATGACCCTGTTGACACCTTGACTTTGGAGTTGTAGCCTCCAGATACGTAAGAAAATTCCTGTTGCTTTAAGTTACCCAGTTTGTGGGGCTTTGTGACAGCAACACTTGGACACATAAACAAGTCTTATATCTTCTCTAAGCCTCAAATTTCTCATCTCAAAACTGAGAATAACTATATTACTTAAAGAAAACAATAAAAATTAAAAGAAGATCTTCATTAAATTAATGCATATACTGCACTTTTTAAAAAAATCTTTAAAGTTCAGGCAATTCTCCTTGTAAACAGCGATAGATTGATCCTCACAACAATTTTGTCACTAACTCATGCCCAGTTTTCTCACCTGTAAAATAGTGCTGGACACTGACTCTACTCATCTTCTTTCACCCACACAGGAACACAACTCTTACATATTTTATTTCTTTTTTGATTGATATCCCATCTCCTTCCACCATGGGATTGAGGCAGCTTACCATCAAAACACAAATACCAGTTTTATGCATTGCAAGCATGGTAATACTATAAAGACAAGACAGTAAAATACACGATAATATATGGTTATGTGGTATACTATATGCTGAAAGGGTGATAAATTTTTGTGACTCATGTGTGAAGATGTATCTTTCTAATACTGTGTGACTAGGGTTATTTCATTTATTTATTTCATCAATTTTGTTCTTTTGTTTTCCTAGCAATTTCCAGGAATGACAAACTGATCATGGTTTAATACAAATTGTGAATCTTGTAGTCCCCTGTGAGTGACTTATAGGGTAATGAATGGCGGGGGTGGGGTGCATTTTGAAGACACTCAGTTTTCTCTGTCTTCAGGCAGTATTCTGTTTGATTGATTGGTTGCAGGTCACACATCAATTTCTCTTTGGTAACACAGGCAGCATGCCATAGTTCTATGTCTACGGGTCTACTTACCAGCACGGTTCTGTTAACCAAGGCAGAGGAAGGTTGATGATTGAGAGTTATAGCTGGAAGGGTAAGGACATTCCCCACCTTATTCCCTCTTTCCCTACTAACTGCTTCAAGGCCAAGTTCAAATCAATTATCACTTATCATTTCACATATTTTTCCTTCACTGTTCAACTAACAAACCAAATGTTACTTTAGAGTGGCATAATACCTTATAGTTAACAAAGTACTTTCATTTTAAATTCTTTCTGTGTACTTTTGATGATTTCAACAAGGAGATACCTGACTTCTTCCACATCATTCAGTTAGTGAAAAAGCGGACCCTGAGGCTCATACCTTAATTTGTGTATTCTTTCTGTAACACTAGGACCTGCAGGTAGATATTTTGCATTTTCCTTAGGACCGATCACAATGTGCAATATAGCAAACACTTACACATTTGCCCTACTGATCAGGGTTGGAAATGGTTTGGGGCAAGGAGGCAAAACAGTAATGTCCTATATCCTCATTACCTTCAGAAGATAACCCCATTGAGTGTTCACTAAGTAGAAAATGCATTTCAATGAACCATCTTTTCATCAATAAGTTTTTTAGAAACATGCCAAATGCATTCAGGTTATGGCGAGATGAAAGAAGGAAATCCGAGAGAGTAGCATGCTTGTCTGTGATGAAGGAAGAATGGTGAGTTATGGACCTAAGTGGTGAAAGTGGGGACAATAACACTTCCCTGGGGACAGAGGAGCAAGACAGTGAGGGTGGTGGCAGAGTTCTTCCTTTTGATGAAACTTGCAAGACATGTGGTGGGATTCTTTCTTCCCCTTTCTCCAAAAGTAACAGATAATGTTAATTGACTCTACAAAATGGGACTAGTATCTGCCTTCAGGTGGAATTGTCTTTGATTTCTGCTTTCTGTCTTGAAATCCTTTACTTTCCAGTGTTAATCTTAATGGGTCATCTCAGGTATGTCTTTCTTTAGTCTCTTGAGGGAAATACTAAACATATTTTCCCATTTTAGACTGTGAGTGGGATTAATCAACCTTGCTACCACAGTCCTTGTATCCAGTGTGCTTGGGTAAACATGGATGCCAGCCTGTCCTGGTAGCATCATTTCTACTCTTGCCACTTTGTGGGAAATATTAACTTAATGCGTCTGAACAGAAATAGGAGAAAAGGGCCAGGTGAGCTAAATATTGAAACATGGTCAAAGCAAGAAGAGAATTAGACTTAATAAGTATCTGACAGTATAGGGTAGTGGTTCTCAACCTTCTGGCCCTTTAAATACAGTTCCTCATGTTGTGACCCAACCATAAAATTATTTTCATTGCTACTTCATAACTGTAATGTTGCTACTGTTATGAATCGTAATGTAAATATCTGATATGCAGGATGGTCTTAGGCGACCCCTGTGAAAGGGTCGTTTGACCGCCAAAGGGGTCGCGACCCACAGGTTAAGAACTGCTGGTATAGAGGGTACCTTATGATGAATGTGAAACTTCAATTCCATCTGTCATTACAGAATATCAAAATTGTTTTCTCTTCTGTTAATGTATATGTCATGTGGAGGGAAGTATGTCTCTATGTCATGAACGATGGAAGAACTAAATACTTACTCTCAGATCTACTTTTCGTATGTACATCTAACTAGTTTATTTCAACTAGGTTTAGCCGAAACCGGTTTGGCTCAGTGGATAGAGCGTCGGCCTGCAGACTGAAAGGTCCCAGGTTCGATTCCGGTCAAGGGCATGTACCTGGGTTGCGGGCACATCCCCAGTGGGAGATGTGCAGGAGGCAGCTGATCGATGTTTCTAACTCTCTATCTCTCTCCCTTCCTCTCTGTAAAAAATCAATAAAAAATATATTAAAAAAACAAACAAACACAAAAAAAAAAAACTAGGTTTAGTATCAGGCACCTGGGATATGAAAATATAAATACTGTGGAGTCTGTACCTTAAGTAATATATTGCCTATTGGGAATGGCTTTAGTTATTCCTTACATTAGTTCAGGTTAGATTTATAAATAAAGGAAAAGAATTCTGGTGGACCTGGGTCATGCTTATTATGTAGAAAGCAAGATCTAAGATATCTACTGAAAGTATACTAGAATTTTGTGGCCAGGTAAGTTGTTTAGGTTGAAGTATATGGCAAAACAGCCTATAATGAAAAGTGAATTAAAGAACCAGTGGCCTCTTATGATGATGAAGAATTATGTGAAGTAGAAATGTAAGAAGGATTATGGAAGTAATTGAATTTCTCTTTTTAGTTTTCTTGACACCTCTGTGTTAGATGGTCATTGCAGTGTTCCTCATTTATCTACCTCTGAGTAGACAGAGGGATCGGGATATACCTAAGTACGGTAGTGATATAGATATATTAACAACCTATCCATTGCCAGCTAGTGAACGAGTCATATTTCATAGCTCTAATGTAATCAGAGGCTACAAAATTTAATCAAGGGCTACAATATTTCATGTTTGTGAGGTCATTACTTTGAAATATTGTTTTTTTTAAAGCACAAGAAAAGACCAGTACTTACATTGAATTTTAAATGAATACCATTGAAATTTTTAAAAGAACTCAGATGAATCTTCTATTTAGTCCATATAATTGGAAATATTAATTTTAAAACTGGAAAAAAATTTTCAAATGACAGATGAAGAATAAAGTTGTTCATTGTGTATTTTTTCTAATTCTTCAAATAGACGATGACTAGTGGATGGCAAATGCACAATGGCAAGCCAAAAGAAGATAAATATTTCAATTATAGTTATTGCCTTAATATATATTTTTACAAATTGTCTTTAAAGCCAAAACAGCAAAGAGTGATACTAGACTTAGTATAAGATACTAAAGCTTGATAAAACTGCCCAACACCCTGTAATATGTTCATTTTGCAGCAGAATTTTTCCAATTTAGGGCATGTAGACCTTGACTTTAGGAGGGAGAATATATAAAGTGTTTCTATGATCAAGTAATTTGAGGAAATACTACATATAATGTCTTATTGACCTTTTGGAAAGTCACATGATATACTTGCAAGTTAATGACTAATAATTCCTATAGCAAAGACACCTTAAAAATGGAGTCATTGCAATTAGGCAACCATCATACAAAAAATAAAGGCATCGGCATACAACTTTTTGTTTTGAAACTTGAATTGAAACACAGATTACTGAATGGCATTGTAAAAGGAAACAGTCTTACACATTTCCAGAAATTGATCCTACGTTATCATCTGAGGTAGAACTATTAAATTTATATGTATTGAAGCAACTTCATCAACATATGTCATATAGAAGACCTAAAATTGTTTTTAAAACGATCTCTTTTGTTTCTTATAATATCCAGAATTTCTGGGTATCATGTTCCCATGGGGAATGATTTGGCACTCTTCAAAATTGAATTGATATTCCCTGTAGTGATATTACTTCAGATGAAAAACCAATGACATTTAACCACAGGACACAGCAATGCACAATGGTGGGCTTCTCTTCTCTCACTACCTTATCAGAGACCCCAGTAATCACAAGAAGAAAGTAGTTTAGACCTGGTACTACAAGTTAGATTGAAGACTCATCTATACTCAGGACTCTTTAAAGTAGAGTAAAGAAGAAAAGAAGTGTGGGAGAAGATATAAAACACTCACATTTGATGTTACTTGATTTCATGAATGGTAATAGTGTTTTGGGTTGAATTGTGTTCCCCTAAAAGATATTTTCAAATCCTAACAGTTGGTACTTGTGAATGTGGCCTTATTTAGAAATCAAATTAAGATAAGATGGTTAGGGTGGGCCTTAATCCAGTGACTGGTGTCCATATAGAAGAAGAAAATGCCGGTGAAGACAGGCACACACAGGGAGAACACCAACTGATGACAGAGGCAGAGATTGAAATGAGGTAGCTGTAAGTCAAACAACACCTAAGGTTTCTGGCAAGAACCAGAAGTTAGGAGAGGAAGCAGGGCCCTGCAGACACCTTGATCTCAGACTTCTAGCCTCCAGAACTGTAAGGGAATACATTTCTGTCATTTTAAGCCACTTTGCACTACTTTGTTATAGCAGCCCCAGGAAACAAACACAAATAGCTAGTGGTTATTTTTTTCTACGATGTTAGGCATGGTGCTAAGCCATTTACATACTTTATTTCTTACAACAGTTCTGGCAGTAAGTCTGTTATCTCCCACTGTACAGATAACAGAAGGTTTTGATTGTTTTGGAGCAACAGTATTTGCATCACCTGGGAAATTGCCAGAAACTCAAGTTCTCCAGCCCACCCCAGACCTAGTAAGTTGAAAACTCTGGGGTGGGCTTAGATATTTGAGCTTCACAATCTCCCTAGATGGTGCTGAAACATAATATCCCAGTAGGGATGGAGGAGAGATTCAGATGTAATTCTCTCTAGGTCCAAAGCCCATGTTTCACTGACATACGGGGTACACACACACACACACACACACACACACACACACACCCTCACACACCTGAACATCCACTTTTTCAAAAAGAAAATAAAGGAAACACTTGGAGAGAAGGGGGGGCCTTAGAGGACTATTCCTCTTCTCCTCCAGAAACAGCAGAAAGCCCGGGTGAAACTCCATAGTTTCTATTATGTCTTGGAGGGGGTAAGGGTCAGGCACTCTTTTATTGCTTCAAAAGAGTTTGTACTGATAACTATTGTTTCTACTCTTATATATGTCAAGGTCAAAGGCTAAATGACAAAAGCCAAGCATTCTCTTCATCTGGGGAGAAGAATGAATGAATTCATTTAAAGTAATTTTTTTGGGCAAACCGGTTTGGCTCAGTGGATAGAGCGTCGGCCTGAGGACTGAAGGGTCCCAGGTTCGATTCCGGTCAAGGGCATGTACCTTGGTTGCGGGCACATCCCCAGTAGGAGGTGTGCAGGAGGCAGCTGGTCGATGTTTCTCTCTCATCGATGTTTCTGACTCTCTATCTCTCTCCCTTCCTCCCTGTAAAAAATCAATAAAATATATTTAAAAAAAGAATTTGTTTGCCTTGCTGTTCTCTCTTTAAGGATCCTTATTTTTTAACATATCAATTTTATTTTGCTGAACACAAGCTTTCTTCAGAATATTTTCACCATGTGAAATATTTAGTGACCCTGATTCTCACAAAGCATTTGTGAGACAAACAGGCCTCCTTTTCTAAAGACTTACCACCGGGGCCAAACAGGCCATCTTAGCTGGGAGCTGGGAATAGACCTGCAGAGCAGAGCCCGGTTTGTGACTCAAGCTCTTTCCCTTTTGTTATGGGTATCAGCAAACCATCTGCAGCGAATACATTTGACTTTGATATAATGTAATATTGGTAATATCATAATTATATCAGGAAGCCAATTCTCTTCCTCCTGAAAGGTGCTTAGTGTAACACTCAGGGGTTTTCTGTTCGGATGTATGGGAGTTTCCAGGGATCCAAGACAACTCCCAGTTTATCTGTCGTACAGGTCACCTCTGCTTAGATGTATCAGTAGTTCAGATGTAAGCAGTTAAATACTCCTTGAATGGGCTTTCTAAGGTTTCTTCCAGTCATTAATGCTTTATAATTCTGTTGCCCTAATCAAGGGACTTTGAGAAACTGGTGGTTCTGTGGTTTTCTTGTGTTTTTTTAAATATATTTTTATTGATTTCAGAGAGGAAAACAGAGGGAGAGAGGAATAAAAATATCGATGATGAGAGAGAATCATTAATTGGCTGCCTCCTGCATGCCCCCTACTGGGGATCGAGCCCACAACCCAGGCATGTGCCCTTGACAGGAATTGAACCCGGGACCCTCAGTCCTCAGGTTGATGGTCTAACTGAGCCAAACCAGCTAGGGTGGTGTTTCTGTTTTATTAGAACCTCCATCTAAGAATCATTTGGTATTAGGAAGGATTTAGGGGGAAGTATTACAAGAAAGACATGTTTGTGTAGAGCTTGTCTTTGACAATACATTCACCCAAAGCAAAACAAATTCATTTGACTCTGAAGTTGAATCAACACTGTGCCTCTTTCCCTCCCACCTCAGGACTGTCTTCAGAGTTCAACTTGCCTTCCAGTGGTGGATGCGCGGAAGTACAGAGAATAACTGTCTTTAAATAGCTGCTGATCTTCATATCATTAATTTCCTGCTCTGAAAACTGAAATGCCTTGTAATTATCCAGCTGTAGGAACACAGAAGACAGTACTAAATTTTTCTTAAGTACAGCCCATTGTGAAAACGGAAGCCAAAATATATAATTAGGTTGGCATTAGTATTCGATAGCTGTGCGATCTCACAGTGGCACAATAGCTGGGCCACTTGTGAAGGGCAGGCTGTCTGGGTAATGTAGCAGAAACACTTATCTAAATAGCATGCCCTCTCGTGCCCCTGTCACAGTGCCAGCATATTAGTCCTATTCCCAGTTCATGAATACAGTAGGATTCCGCTTTGCAGCCCCTGCCAAAAGAAACAGCCTTCCCTGTCTTAGGAGTGAAGTCTGAACACATAAATGAAAGTGAAAAGTAATTAGATTATAGTGTTTCAGGCTGAACCTGGTGCAAGAAAATAGTCCATCTTGCCCATTTACATGAATAAACATCCCACTATTCTTCCCAGACGATGTCCACAGGGCAAGGGTCATGATTCTCCATAATGAAGTCCAAGAGAACTGTTTAGACAAGGGGGAAAAAGTGGTTGTTCTGACCTATCACCTGCCTATAATCGTGATTAAAAGTCACAAGTATATTGTTTCCATTTCCAGTCATGATTTTTAAAAATCTTCCATGTGGCTATGTCAGGCCAATTTAGATGCTCTGAGAAGAAGAAAAATAAACATTTCTGCTTAGAAGTTGCTTAAAGCTTAGGGTATAGTTTTAAGAAACAAAATGATGTTGTCAGTCTGTTAGAGGGCTATCTAGTATTTAAGCTCTTTTGACCTATAAAAGGGAAGGTATCAGGCATGGTAGCTTGGGGAAAAAATTCCTAATTACTATTAATGAGATTCATTATAATATAAAGTCTCCCAGCAATGAATTTTAAATGTCCCTAGTCAGTTTTTCTATCAACATAGCACAGAAGAAAACACCTGCCCCAGAGTGCATATGGAGTTGCATTCTTCTTAGCTGATATGGATAATCTACTTATTTTTGTACTTGTCATGTTGGTAAATGAGGGATCAATCCTTTCCTCAAATCAATTTTTCTACCAAAAGCTAAAAGCTGGGGTGTTTGTGTGGTATGTTTTAAAAATCATGCATTAAAAGTAATTGAAAAGAATTAAACTCTAATTCCTTTTGTCTTCTTTTTTGTATTTTTTCTTGTTTGGACTAATGCAAATTACCTTTACTGTTTCTTCCCAGAGGGTGTTCACAGGGCAAGGGTCATGATTCTCCATAATGAATTGTACCCTATGCTAGTACAATTTAGAAAAATCAAGCCTTTTATGAAAAACGTAATTCCAAGTCTTAATTGGAGGTTTAATAGAATCTTCCTAGAAGTTACTGCCTCAAAAAGTGATGTCGCATAGATATACAATGTGAGCTACATGTGCAATTTTAATTTGCTAGCAGACACGTTGTTAAAATTAAAAGAAATGTGTAAAATAAGCTTTAATAACATGTTCTATTTAAGCCAATAGACCTGAAATATGATGTTAACATATAATTAGTAAAAAACTTATAAAAGACTTATTTGACTTCCTCTTTGTATTCTACACTTCATTTTGCTGTTCTAAATTGTTTAATTTCCATATGCAGTATAAATAAATAGTAAGAAATCTTTTGTCTCTACTTGTGAAAAATTTAAATTGCTTTACACCTACTGAAACCTTTGGCCAGATTAAGTATTTCTAAAGAGCTGAAACCATTTTGACTAGCGAAATTCATCCCTAATACATTTACTTAAGTGTTAGCCTTTAAAAAATGGTCTGTATTTTAGCAGTGATGCATCATTCAAACTTTTAAAAAATAAGGTTTCAAAGCTGTAAGATGTTTATCCTATCTAGAGAAGCATAATTGCAAACAACATTTTATCTAAAGAAGTAAAATTGCAAACAACTTTTAAAATCACCACCTCCCAGTTTTGCAAATGAGAATCTGACCAGTGCTGTCCATTGTGGAAGCTACTCACCACATCAGTCCGTCAGGCTCTTAAAATGTGGGTAGTGAAATGCTGTAAGTGCACTTCCAGGGACACAGACTAATATTTGTTGGACTAAGATCCCTAATGGTTAACAGCTTCACTGTGATGGTCTATGCCAGTGGGCCAACTCATGAGAACATAAGATGACAAAAAAATATTAGTTCAGATCATAAAAGCAAAGCTTCAGAGTTGGATCATACATCTCCACCACACACCACTTCCCGCGGCCCCACACAGACTCTAAAGGACCCTGGTCTGCTATTCTTGAATTAGATACAGATGTTCAATGTCCTGGAGTCCAAGGTAGTGTCTCAAACATGAGTTATTAAAAATCTTTGGGAGATAGCATATGATGTAATACATTGTCATTCAATTCCATTCAGTTATTTGAAAGTTAAGCATATATATATATATATATATATATATATATATATATATATATATGCTTAACTTATATATATATATATATATATATATATATATATATCCATATAGTTATTTATCTGTCTATTTATATTTGTAACAAAATATCAGTTGTGATATTTTTAAGTACTCAGAATTTTCACTAAGTTACAAGCAGTATTTTATCTGTTATTTAAACTCAAACTTCTTTGGAAAACATCCTAATATTTTTTTCTCACATGTAGTAGATTTGATTCAAATGACAGTTAACATTTTAAAAACTTTAATGGTATAATTAGTAAGTAGCTATGATAGATAGTTTTATTTATTATTTTCCTTCCTACATGTGTTTTGATATCCATTTAAGGTCCCATCTTTGCTGCTCCAAGAACATACCAACGTAAGTCTACTAAAGATTTTCAAGCTATAATAGCAGGAAGAAATCCTACCCACAGATGTTCAGGTATATAAATACTCAGAAATTAAGGCAACTCCAAGTAACATAAATAGGTAACAAATCTATGTTTTTCTACAAGTTTATAGTAAATATTGATTAGGCCACACGGGTTCACTTCAAAATTCTAAACAAATAGTTAAAGCTTTTAGAAGAGTGGCCTTGTCAATTTTTTTATTTTTGTATATTTAAGGCTAATTTGTAAGACAATCTTAACATGATATATTTGGTCAAAATCTTTGATGATTTTTTAATTGGTGTTTCCATTACATGATTATTGATTTGGTAGAGGGCTCAATATGTTAAAGAATCTTTAGCAAGCTGGTATCATTATCAAATCAATGCTTTAAAATTCCCATCTGGCAGCACAGGGTAGAGCTAGGGTCAGGGAAACTGACATGATACATGTTGAACTAACAAAAAAGGGAAATAGCATAAGAAATAGCATAAGATAGTAGCAGGTGAGATGAAGAGAAGAAGGTAGAGTCAGTACATTTATGGAGGTAAAACTAGTAGAACTTGGTAGATCTGTTGGATGCACAGAAGAAAGGAAAGAACAGCGAAAGCAAAGGTTGGCTTGTTAAATCCTGTGCCAGATCCTCCTGTAAGAAATCTAGGAAGGACGGGCTTGGAAAAGACCAGAAGAAGAGGAAGAAAATGACAGGTAAAACTCATGGTCAAAGACTCTAAAAGAAACAATCATTTAAGACATAAGTAATTTTTGAAAATCCAATTAACTTGGTAAGAAAGAAAATTGAGGTGGCTGATAATAAAATATCTCTTAAAAGTTCAGATTTTAAAGCCACATAAAAGGTATAACACATAAAAAGGACACATGATCAAATATTGTTTTGGAAATGTGTTGTCCAGCACTTACTAGCAAGCTTACTGTCAATGAACTTGCCCATTAAAATGCCACGGATAATGATGACAACCAGATAGTTAATATTGATTCTGCACTGAAGGGGTGCCAGGCACTAAGGATGTGAAGAGGTAGTGCTGTGATCATCCACATTTTAAAAGGATGAACTGGAGCTATTAAAGGAGAAACAATTTGCCAAAGTACTCACTGCCGGGCGAACTTTGTAAGAATGCTCAGAGCAAGCAGTGTGTCAAGAACTGTATCATTCCACAGATTTGGTTCAGTGTTAATAGATGCAAGAAAACAAAACTGCTCCTCTGCTACGTTTCCCCCAAAGGAATCTTTCAAGGGAAGCAGGGAGAACAACACGGAGCAATGGAGGTGGAGTTCCAGACAGCTAAGGACATGATAAGAGAGCCTTAGGTCCTTGACAGGGATTGAGTCTCCAGGTCCCAAGATGTACAGAACTTAAACGTATGATTGCAAAACCAATTTCAGCTCTCTTTGAAGAATCACAGAGAAAGTGAAAGGGCAAAGCCACAAGTGCCAGAAACTTCAAGTAGACACACTTGATAACATTTTCATGTAAAATTGTAGGCTGGAATTATTAGATGGTAGATTTATAAGCCCTTTAGAAAAAGAGGGGGTAACGATTTCTAGAGAGTCAGCATGGGTTCACTTCGAAGTCATACTTCATTTGCTTTTTGACGCTTTTACTAGACTGGAAGCTCAGGGGATGACATGGACATGGTGTATCTGGGTCTCATCAAAGCATGCGGCATAGCCTTATTTAATGTTCATGGAAACACAACAGGATGACATGACTGACTGATAGTAAAATTGGATGAAATGTAAAGAAGAAAATAACTGTTAAAAGAAAAAGTGGTGATTAATGTACTGATATCAGCCTGAAAGGAAGTTATTAGCAGCAAGCCAAAAGGTTCTGATATGATTAAGTCCAGTCAAACACTTTTATCATTCACTTACTCGAAGGGATAGAAAACATGCTTCTCAAATTAGTGAGTGATGTAACAACTGGGAGGAAAAATTTACTATGGCATATGACTGCATTGAGATTCGAATAATCCAGATGTGCTGGTGTGAAGCTACAATGATGTCAAAAACTTCTTCCATAGAAATCCTTCAAAGGGAGATAGAGACCATCAGCTCAAAGTTGGTAAGGATTTCTGCTTTCACCATGGTGAAGCGAACTGGCATTGCTCCTCCTTCTTCTTTAAGAAATAACTCCAAAATAAGAAGCAAACCAGAAATAAGTAAACCTCACCTTTGTTGAAACAAGAAAGAGATGAAGAGGCAGAGGAAGAAGAGGAGGAGAAGAGGAAGGAGGAGGAAGAAATGGAGGAGGAGGTAGAGGAGGAGGAGGAGGAGAAATAGGAGGATAGATTGTCAAAAGTGATTGGATGTCAAACATCGAAAACATGGAAGGTGGAAACTGTGGTTTCTGATGCAAAAAAAAAAAAAAAAGAAAAAAAATCAACAAAGTCCACTTCTTTAAAGAAAATGGCAACTCAGAGGGCCAGGGCCAGTCTCACATTCACAAGATGGAAAGATGTTGCTTGCGCTAGCCCTGGGAGCTCCCCCAGAATGAGTATGGCTCTGAGGAAAAGTGGCTGAGGAAAAGACCACACAAACAGAACTTGGTAAATTAGATCTAATGAATAAATAACAAACACATTAAAACCATAATGAGAGTCTGTTCTGGGCAAAGTTCAAATTGGCAAAGTTCACTACATTTTGTAACATAGTGTATTAGCAAGGGTGTCTTGGAACAGTTGTTTTCATACTTTATTTGGGGGAAATGTAAATGTGAATAACATTTAAGGAGGACAAGTTGATCATTTATCCAAATTTAAGATGTGCATAATCAACAATTTCACTTCTAAAAATTTATAATGTATTAACGTGTTGGCAAATGATGTGGAAAACATAGTATGTAAAGTGTTATTAGATTATAAAACAAATATAAATTTGTATTAGTAAAAACAAATGATTGCATAAATAAACAAGAGAAAAAAAGATAAATCTCCCATGCAGAAGAATTCCAAATAATTTCTATAGATTCTTCACCCTCAACAGGGGGAACATTACTCCCCAGTTTACAGTGAAGAAACCTGATGAACACTACCTGACCCAGGTGGTCAATGTTAACATCAACAGTGATAAGTCATATTGGTAGTATGTATCTGGGATACAATGAGATGAAAATAATACTTTATCTTTGGGATAATCCTCCTAAAAATCCATAACCCCAGTCTAACCAAGAGAAAAACATCAGATAAATGCCATGCAGAGACATTCTACAAAATGCCTGACATATAGGCATCAAATAAATATAAAGGAAGTCTGAGAAACTGTCACAGTCGAGAGGAGCCTGAGGAGACATTGACAGCTAAATGCAATGTGGGATCCTGAATGAGATCCCAGAACAGAAAAAGGCATTAGGTAAAACTAAGGAAATCTAAATAAACTATGGGTTTAGTAAATCATAAGGAATCCATACAGATTCATTAGTTAACAAGTGCACTTTACTATTGTAGATGTTAATATCAAGGGAAGCTTGGTGTGTTGGTATATGGAAATTCTCTCCCATATCTTCTTAATTTTTCTGTGTTTATAAAAGTGTTATGAATATAAAATTCATTAAAATCAAGGGGGTGGGAAAATATGGAAATCACAACATATCAAAATCTGTGAGATGCCACTAAGTCAATGCTTGGGGGCATTTTTCACTTTAAAAGTTACATTAAAAAGCAATAAAGTTTCAAAATCAGTGATCTAAACTTCTACCTTAAGAAGATAGAAAGATCAATCAAAACCAAAACAGTAGCGTTATTAAAAAAGAAAGAGTGTATACCAATAAAATACAAAAATAACAAAAAATAGAGAAAATCATCATTAAAACAAAAGCTGGCTTTTTGAAAAGATAAATATAATCAGCAAACTCCTAAATCCTATATAATAAAAGGCTAATATGCAAATCAACCGAACAGTGGAACGACTGGTTGCTATGATGCACACTGACCACCAGGGGGCAGACACTTAATGCAGGAGCTGTTCCCTGGTGGTCAGTGTGCTCTCACAGGGGGAGCGCCACTCAGCCAGAAACCGAACTCATGGCTGGCAAGTGCAGTGGCATTGGCGGGACCCTCTCCAGCCTCCACAGCAGCCAGTAAGAGGACAACTCCCGAGGGATCCCGGACTGCAAGAGGGTGCAGGCTGGACTGAGGGATCCCGGTGCAGGCTGGACTGAGGGATCCCCCCGGCTCCCCCCCCCCCCCGCACAAATGTCGTGCACTGGGCCTCTAGTAGATTTATAAAGAGGGAGCATGAAAGACATATATATCTATCAGATGTTGCTGTTGTCTTGAGATTTTTAAGAGACTTGAGATTTTTAAGAGACTTTTACATATTAGGGATATCAGCTCTTTGAGTTATTTGTTTAGAATATTTTCTCTCAGTTTTCATTTTAGCATATAAATTTTTTGTATGTTTTATATAGCCAAATGTATCAATCTTTTAATAAATGTAAATTTTGAGGCATAGTTAGAAAGCTTTTCTCTACACCAAGTTTAAAGAGAATTTACCCATTTTTCATCTGGTACATGTATGATTTATTTTATTACATTTAGGTCTCTAATAAATTTGGAATATAATCTTAAGTATAGTGTGAGATATTAATATAACTTTATCTTTTTCCTAATGGCCACTCATTTGTAGCAGCTCTATTTATTAATAAATCAATCTTTTGTCCAATAATTTGGGAAGCCAATTTGTTATAGACTAAATTTCCATATGTACTTTTGTCTAATTCTATACTTTACATATATTTTTCACTGATCTATTTGCCTATTCCCATACTAGCACTATATTGTTTTAATTATAGGAGATATAGTGTATGATAGAGCAAGCCCCTCCTTCGTTTTTTCAGTGTTTTCATAGGAATATTTCTATGTCAGTTTTCCCAAATAATTGCATCATGTTGTCTACCACTATAACTTGTTAGTATTTTCCTTGATGTTAGATCTTTTAATTGATAAAGAATCACTAAAATCATTAATAAAACACAATAATCAGTGTTTCCTAATTTAAGAAATAATAATATTATTTTCAAAAGTGATCTTCCAGAACTTGTGTGCCAAAGAACACACTTTGGAAAAAATGTGACCTTGTTGATCCCCATCCTCCCTCTGGTTTATGTGTGAATAATAGTCATCCTGCAAGAAGAACACAAACACTAATTAGTGTTGGAGTCAGAATGGAAGCCCTCACCTCCGTACCCTTATTCTCTTGGTAGCTTACCTCTCAATGCCATTTTCAGGAATTTCATTATGAGATTTCAACAGCGCTCTCACAATACAAGCCCAGCTAATTGGTGTGGCCATCTTCAAAATCAAACTATTTGGAGAAGGCAGCATGTTCTCATGGAGCTACTGAGCATGATGAGTAAGGGCTCACATGAAAGAAAGACATTCGGCAGTAAAGGCTACTGACATCTTGACAAATTAGTTTGTATGTGTTTTCTTTATTCCTTGTGAATTACCAAGGTTATACAAGTTAGAATATATGAGAAAATGAGTTGTTTCTTTATCTTTCTTCTTTCCAGGGATGAAAGAGTTAGTACAGAAGATAAAAATCCCATGGTCAGGAGTGTGACTTTTTATGAATTGAATTCTAAGAATAGAATCACTGCAACTGGAATTGCAAAAGACAGAGACAGAAAGAGGAGTGCGCATTAAGCAAGTGGCTCACCTCTATATCTTTGGCTGGGCTTTTAGCCCAATGAGTTGGCTCATTTTCAGGGCCAACTTTGCATAGCCTTAAAATCAGCAGGTGTATTAAAGCTACATGGACCATGATTTGCTTTTTCCTGAGAGGATTTGATTACATCGTCCTTCACTCTCCCAATAGGCATAAACATGTTTACCACCAAAACTAATAACCCAGTTTTCCTTATCATCTGGAAATATCCCAGCTTTTATCAATTGTCTTAGGAAACGCCACTAAAATGTGCCAGGTATGTGGTAACGAGCAACCTGAAATGAAGGCAAAGACACCCAAAATGTGACACTTTTGCTCTTTGCCTTGTGTTATTCTGTGTTATAATAAGATAAATACAAGGTTATTGACCTTGCATTTATCTTATTATAACACAGAATCTGTTACTTTATGTTGTGGGCTTGGCTACTTTTTATTGTAGCAAAATTAAGCACTTTGTTAAGCATTTACCTTTGGTCTTCAAGGTTTGCTCCTCACCACCACTTCTCTACACAGAGACCTGCTTATAGTCATAGAACATTTTGCAATTTGACTCAAGATCCCAATGTTTCCCTTGAAGCTTTGGGCCTTGGGCTCCAATGTGGTCTCTGCAGTCCTGACCTGATTTTCTTTCAAATCCCTTTGGCTATGTATGTATCTACTGTCTGCTGGCAGATTTGTTCTGAATCTTCAGGCTTAAATGCATTTTTCTCAGGAAAAGTTGGCCATAATGTTGCATTCATGAAGCTTGTTCATTTAGGTTATGCAGGGTTCTTTTCTTCCACTGATGTGCATATTTAGTTCCCATTAATGGTGAATTATGTGGACATGTTGACATAAGAATAGATCCCTTGGGCTCTATGTGTAGAGTAGATTTGTTAATTGGGAAGTACTTAAAAACAAACACACAAACAAACAAATATCCCACAAATCAGGGAAAAAACACACATTTCTTTGGAAAGAAAAACAATCTTTTGCTGACTTGGATAGTATCTGCTTTGGAGAGGATGCCGAAGTATAGTTCCCAAGTATTATGGGATGTTTTTCCCAGTACAAGACATCAAGAAAGATTTGCACCATAAGTTGTCCCAGCCTCCTGATTTTTCTCTCAATTTCTTCTTGCCACAGTCTCCTCAGATAAAAACAATTTTATTTGTAGCTACACTGCTTGTGCTGGAGAAAGGGGTATCACCCCCTTTACCCGCCAGAGCACCCCTTTGCAGACACAAATGTGCACCAGCCGTGCTCTTATCTCAATAGAGCCTCGGCTCAGAGGGCTTTCTCTACTGGCCTTCAATTGTCTCCAGTGACTGTTCCAAAGATCTTAGCTAATTTAAGATCCCTTCCCTGCTATCTCAGCAAATGTCCAAGCCTCCAGACTTCCTCTGGACAGCTTGTTTCCCTGCCCCCGTCCCTGCCCCCGGGCTGTCTCATGATGATTATAGTGAACTGGAACACCATACACATAACATAGGGTCAGTTTTCTGAGTCATCCTGTTCCTTGTATGGCACGTTACGTTGCATTGCAGTTTATCTGCATTTCGTGGACTCTTTGATTCAGTTGAAACACATGAATAACGTTCATTATAAGGCACAAAAGACGCAGGTCTGCTCCCAAAAATGTTTTCTGTCTCACCGAGGCTTCCTCAGGATTAGATAACCTGAGCTGGTGTGACAACCTGCACAGATGGTGTTGGCAGCTGTGGGAACCAGGTGCAGATTTGGACCGGCTTCAGGAGGTTGACGGTATTGTTACTGCTATGTACACACTCTCCAGAGAGGGGCACGGAAGAAAAGGAGAGTGGGCCGGAATGCCAGCTGTCCCGAGGGTCTGCTTGGGTTGGCACACCGCTGATGTGACCTTCTTGTCACCTGTATAAAAGCCAGGCTCTGTCACTGCCTCTCCCAGCCCTGAGATGTCACAGGAGCCACAGTGGGGATAAAGACAGGAAGTTAAATACTCATCAGAAGCATAGGAAATAGTAAGCAAATGCTCCTCTCCCCCCTCCCTACCACAGTCTCAATTAGAGATGCAAATATATTCAAATGTTCTGCCTGATACACCCTAGGGTGGTGCAGGGAATGTGCTGCCCTAGGCAAGATGGGGACAAACCCACCTACCCTGTCAAAGCAAACAGACCCTCCCATAATAGAGTCACTAAAACATTTTGCTGCCCTAGGCAACCACCTGCTCTTCCTGTAAAATCCATCCCAGGCACAACTTAATTCATCTCTGCCCAGTGGCTCCATATCATAGACAATCTGAGGTCAGGCAGAAAAACAGTTTAAATGCATTCTAGTATAAAATGGAGTGTTTACCCCTAAAATTGCCTTTATGCTATTCTTTGAAATGATGGATATTTAGTAGTTCTTTGCATTACTGTCTTATTTTCTGTCGGATTACACATTCTAGATGACTAGTTAAGAAGAAGAAAAAGAAGGATGCTTGAATAAGGTTTTTACCAGAAACAAATTTTAGCTCTTTCCCTGCTTTCTATCACACCCAAAGGTAGTCAGTATTAGTAGGCATAAATAAAGGGAAAGGGGGCATAATCGGAAGCACTTGATTCTGATAAGAGTCTAGGAAGGAAGAAAAAGTGGGGGAGAGTTAGAAATAAAAGAAGAAGGGGGGATGTGGGCTTGTAAACGAAGAGAGGAGAACAAAAGATCAGCTGTGGCATCCCCTCAGAACAGTGACGCTGCCTGGCCAGAGTGAAGAGACCCAGGCTTCATCTGGGAACAGTCCTGTCACCCCCTCAAAGGGGCCCTTGCAGTAGCATGAGCATGATTCAGCGTGAGCTGTCCTCTTTATTTTCTGTTCCCAAACTCCTCTAGCGGCTAGCTTGTGCTTTCAAGGGGTTTTAAAAGCTGAGGTCAGACACCTGTTCTACAAATTATGACTGCTACGGAAAGTGGCTTTTGTAACCTCCCTAACGAGCCCATGTATATAGGAGGCCTCTAGGTCCTATCTGGAAACTCAACACCCCCGAAGCCCACGCCTTTCTGAAACGCCGATGCCTTGTATTCTGATATGTCGGTTCAGAGTCATGTTCCAAACCCCGAAAGTCAGGGGTTGAAATGACAACATTTCCCAGCCCACAAGCCTCCTTCATCACGTTGGTTGGGTAGTGTTGCTATAGTAACCTCCAGCCTGTTTTATGATACTCTGATGGTTACAGAGCACATGACAATGGAGCAAAGATCAGGTTGCAAGGCCAGCCGCTCTGTCAAACATCCTGTGTGATGAACACCTAACTTCCCAGCACAGAGTGGTTTCCTCCGCTGGGGAAGGAGGAGAGTACACAACGTCACAATACAACACGGGTTTACAAATATTGATTGCAAACAGCATCAAATCATTGTGTTTGAACTGTACTTTTGTCTTTCTGAGGCATTGAGTCTGTTCCCTATTCTTCACAACGATTGTCCTAAGTGTCGAAGAGAAGAAATGCCATCTGTGAAATTATACTTGTGTGTGTAGATGGAAGAATAGACACAGTGACTGAAAAACACGGCCTTCATTTTCCATCTGCCTTTTTGCATAGCCGTCTTTAGTGAGCAGCAGGAAACAGCTAAACTAGCCCCGGTTGGTCAACTGCCAGCAGCAGGCTGGGACTCCAGGGAGGAGGGAGGCAGGGAAAGTGAAGAGCACGTAGAGATGCTGAATGATGCAGTAGCCTCCACACAGTGTTCTAATGGCCACAGCCGATATTTGGATCAAAGAAGAAGTTAGGCAGTACTTCTTGGAAAATTAAATTGACTCAGAAAAATTAAGAACATTACACTTTAGGTTGAACCATCTGGTTCAGAAACAGATCCATTCTTTGAGTTTGAAAGGCCACAAATAATCTGTACTTGAAACATAATATTTATGCCATGATTATGGTCATGTCCAACACAAACAGGAAAGGAACGGATTAAATTTAATGTGAAAATGATTACCTGTTTGTGGCTGACATCACTATTACATCAACAGCTTCTCATCTTGCAGGATGAACAATTTGGTACATTAAAAAAAAAGTCTAGGATCATTGCGAAAGCAAAGTGATTGTTAATTAAGGTTTGAAGCAATAACAGAGATGAGAGCTTATGACTCATCCAGGTCAAAAACAGATTATGAATCTTGAAACTCGGCATTGATAATATGGCACACATTGTTTCCTCAAGGCTTCATAGATGGATAGTTCACTGTGCTTGCGTAAGAGCTGACTAGCTGTGGACTCTGGGCTGCTCAGCCTCTCGGGACCCCTCTTGTGTATCAGTAAAATGAAGGACTGGGCATTGGTGATGTTCAATCTCTTCTGTACTTAGAATCATCTGGGAAGTATTTTTTAAATATATTTTTATTGATTTCAGAGAGGAAGGGAGAGGGAGAGGGAGAGAGAGAGACAGAAACATCAATGATGAGAGAGAATCATTGATCGGCTACTTGAGCCCGCAACCCGGGCATGTGCCCTTTGACCGGAATCAAACCAGGGACCCTTCAGTCCACAGGTCGATACTCTATCCACTGAGCCAAACCCAGCTAAGGTTCTGGGAAGTATTCTTAAAAACATGATGTTGGAGTCCAATCCCAGACAAACTGAATTAAAATCTCTGGGAGTGAGACCCAGGCATACGCATTTTTCTATAGGTTCTCTAGATATTTCCAACTGCACCCAGGATTTAGAACTACTATACTAGAGAAACCAAAAATCTCTATTAATACTAAAATAATGTATTCTAGGGCAGTGGTTCTCACAATTCAGGGTGCTTCAGAATCATCTGGAAAGCTTGTTAAATCACAGATTGCTCAGCCCACCCCTTTGAGTTTCTAATTGGGACTTAGCAATTTGCTTTTCTAGCAAGTTTTTGAGCAGTACCAATGCTGTTGTTTAGGGACCAGGCTTTGAGAACCTCAATACCAGGGTATATTTATACAAAAATACACATCTTAATGCACAACACAAAACAACTTTACAATTTAATGATACACATGGCAGGCGGGTGGTATAATTTTGCAACCCAATGATTTTACATCGCAGAATCCCCAAATCAAATGATTGCATTTTTGTAGTTGGTGAACACTGACACAGTCACACTGGTATGAAGACGTGACGTTTCCTGAAGATAGACTTTCCTGAGGGGTCTGATAAGCAGTCCTTGAGCTTCATTGTCTTCCATTTCTGATCACTCTGGACCATACCCAGTGAGTGACGAGGCTTGCAGTAGTGGGAGCCACACTGCGGTGATTCAGAGGCTCTGAGTAAACCATTGTTAGCGCGGGTTTTGTTGTTCTAACATCTGTCCAGGACCAATATGTCTCTAATGCATGCAAGGCACTGGGATCATTTTGTTCTTCCAGTGCTGCTCTGCTAGCACCATCTCCCGAGTGAAGGAACCATCCATCTGCAATTGCAGACTCTGTGGATCTTTCCTATGATGCCCATACACCGAGGCTTTGCATTTTCATTGCTCAAGTCTTAACCAAAAACTGGCAGACTTTTGGTTTTCCTGCCATGATCTCTGCTCTTGCTCCTATTTTACTCATTGGCCTATGGCCTCGGGTTTAAGGCTAGCACAAACATAATAAAGATAGTGCAGCCTCATTTGTACTGTTTGCCGTAACTTCCTATTTCCCCACTTCTCCCCCTGGGAAGCATCACATTTTCTGGTCTTGTCATGGCATTTGGGCCATGTGAAGGTGACTGATGAGCTACCAGTATGTGCCCTTGTCCTTGTCAGGTTGGCCATTTGATTGCTGTTATGAAAATCCTGAGGAATGCCCCTTTCCTTCTGTCACCTTCATAAACAATGTTTTTATTTTCAGAGTCTCAGTTGCAGAATGAGAATTATGCTGGTATGAGAGGACAGGCCCCAGATGGTGGGAGATAGGCAAGAAGAGTGAAAAATAAACCCTGCAGTTGCGAAGTCTCAGAGACCTCCAGGTTGTTTGTTACTGCAGCCGAATGGAAAGTATCCTGACATAAACTCCATGAGGTCAGATTGCCTTTGCATATATTCATGCCAGTGATGAGCTATTCCAGTCCTGCAAAGTCTAGGGCGCTATTAGTATCTCTGCTCTCATCTCTTCCTTTGGTATACATTCCTGCCTTTTATTTCCTCACCAGGATTTTGACATTTGCTACTATTCTAAAAATCTGAATACAAATTGAAGCTCTTTAGTTTAAAACTAATGTCAAGAAGCAAACATACAGTTCAAGTTCTGTTTTCTTCATTTTCACAGTTAATTTTTCCTCAAGACAGTGTCACATGGTAACAGATGCAGAAGAGACCTTAGGAAGACTGGTGGACTTTGATTTCAAAGGTCTGTAAGAGTTTCGGCAGATTGTCAGATTCTAACCCAGCCCATGCCCTGGACTCTGTACATTCTATGTTTTCTGGTCTGTGCTGAAAAAAACAAAAACACCACGTGGTGATAAATATCCACCTGGTGTCCTCTGCCCTGCTGCTTCTTTCTATAAGGCTGATTCACTACCACAGCTGGTTCTCTGAAGAACAAGTTTGGAGGAAGAAGTGTTTTGAATTAGGATAAGACTTGTACATTTAATATGGGGTTCAACCAGAGGTCACGATGTCATAATTTTCTAAGTGTCTCCTATATGCTAGGCACTGAATTGGGAGCTTGGCATGAATCATTGAACCTTCTGTGAGATAGAAGTATTGATTCCCATTTTATAGATAAGGAAACTGAGCCTCGGGAAGAGCAGGCATGTTCAGGTAAACAGCAGGGGTAATTTTGGAATCCAGGTCCACTTGACTACCATCAGGTACTCTTTTAAGGACCTGTGTGGTGACCTAGTACTTCTTAGATGTGAGAAAAAGAGTTTCATCTAGATACTTAACTGGTGGAGGAGTTTCTGTAGTTACCCAGCTCTAACTACTAATATCGTTTCTCTTTGGGAAATTTAAGTCAGAGATAATTAATGGTGGGAAAGGGTGTGACTGGGTAAGGAGAAGAAAAGCTTATCCAAATTATTTTATATTAAAAATGGTTTATTACAGACAATGGGAAGAGGAATGTGCTAAATTGACCAACTCCTCTAAGAGGGAGACAGAATTGGTTCCTCTTAAATATACACATATGGAACCAAAACCTACATTATCTTACTATATTTCTGAATTTGAAAGTGCACCTATATGACTAACATTCAAGCAACATTATTTTTTTTTCACCAAGAGTGTTTCCCATAAATTTACAAATAAATGGAGAATTCTTAATAAACTATAAGATCTGATTTCTGCAAGAGGTTTTAAAAGTCCAAAATATAGTCCTGGGTATGGGATTTTCATGTTCTTTCCAAGGCCTTGAATGAGTGTAGTAGACTCACCCCAAGCAGTTATCATAAATAATAGCTCCTGTGACTATTCTTGCTAGTGACAATCCATGGAAGATTATTTTCTCTGAAGTCATTCTGTCTAATTGACTTTAGAGATCAGTAATGGGCACTTTCGTACTGTAGCCAAAATGGAAATGACGACCCACTCAGCCATGCCATAGCGGGAGCAAGACAGAGCAGCCTCCACAGAGTACAATTGTCTTAGTCTAATCTGCAGGGGCATATGTCTAGTTTCATTTTCTCCCCAGATAATCCCATACGACAAAGCTTCTACAATGGAGAAAATTCTACAGTGGAGGATGAAGAGACCAAGCTGCGCTCTGAGGATTCACCTGGGGGGAGGCAGGCTCCATTACCGGGAGCTCTTTGCCTAAGCTTCAAATGCCACGAAGGAGAGGATGCAGCCCTACCACCAGCTCCCTCTCAAAGTAGGAAATGTCTAGCTAGTTATCAGCTTCCATTTGACCAATTCATTAGAGAAACAAAATTGATGCTTGTGAAATGTGGGAGGCAGCTTTGTTACCCTCTAAAAAGACTTGCTTATCAAAACTTATTATCTACAAAATAGAAATAAACACAGATAAAGGTCTTAAAAATGATGAGGGCAGGTGAAAGGAGAAAAAATCAATCCTTTGCACTGAACCAACGTGGAAAATAAAAATTGTTTTCAATTTCCATCTCTGAATAGTTGAGTTTTACATGCAGCTTTGGTTCATTTGGAGATGGAAATTACTTTTCAAGCTTCTGTTACATTTATGAAGTGAAGGAAACAGCCGAAAGTGAGAAAACAATATTCATTGGTGTGAACGGTAACAATTGGCATTCAATTCTCTAAAAAAGAGAAAAATAGTGTCTTTACTGAGTCTCTAGTTGACTAACCAGAGGTGAGGTTAAGAATATACCATATTCTTCTAGCTACAATATTTTACAACTTAAAAGGATGTTTAGTGATACAGAAGTGCAACCCAAATAAGTATGAGCCAGGCAGCTTCCGGGAGAAAACATCATGGCCATCCATCCAGAGGCTGCTCTGCAGACTGCCATACCTGTGCTGTGTCTGCCAAATGCTGTATTCCTTTGGACTGACGTTATGCAAGCAGATCAGCAGAAGCTGAGCACACCTTGCTCCAAGCTCAGTGGGGCATTGACATTTATGGGATGATAATTTTGGTCAGTTCAGCTATTTATACAGCCTAGAACCAGTTTCTACTATTTAAAGAGATAATAGTGTAAAATGTGTAGGAAGTTGAGTTTTTCTACCGTCTATTAACAGAATATGCAGTTCAGAGGTACCCCAATTTTATTTTATTTATTTTTTTATATATTTTATTGATTTTTTACAGAGAGGAAGGGAGAGGAACAGAGAGTTAGAAACATCAATGAGAGAGAAACATCGATCAGCTGCCTCCTGCACATCTCCTACTGGGGATGTGCCCGCAACCAAGGTACATGCCCTTGACTGGAATCGAACCCGGGACCTTTCAGGCCGACGCTCTATCCACTGAGCCAAACCAGTCACGGCCAGAGGTACCCCAATTTCAGCCACATACACGCAACTGACAAATTAGGGGATGACTAAATATTACAATTTCCTCTTGCTTGTCAATTATTTCCAATTCAGTATAGTATTTTTTTCTCTATTTCAACATAACCAAAGAGTAAAACACTCATCTATCATTAAGAAATTTTCATTATTGTCTTGTCTCTCACTAGAACTCATATAACTATTTCCAGTGATAATGTCTGAATCTGGATAGAGAAACATTTGAAAACATTTTAGATAATTTTGGTATTCCTCCCACTTCAGCCATAGGTAAAACTTGTCAGCTTTTGTAAGAATTAGTGTACTCAGTGTATAGTAACCTAATATATTAAAATAGAACTGATGAACTGATGAATATGATGAATACTCTCCTCCTCCCCCTCCTCCTCCTCCTCCTCTTCCTCCTCCTCCTCCAACTCCTTCTTCTCTCTAGCAATGTATGAAGCATTAATGGCTACAAGTCAATGCACCGGGTAACTCTACATGACTGTAGATGCGTTTTGGGCACTTCTGTTGAGACACACCATGGTGTTCTGCCACGGAGTGCATTTGTGCCTTTTATTTTCCGCCTGAAATTGCACCCTACTTTCAGAACACTGCCTTCTACAAAATAGAAGAGAGTTTTGTTTTTTCCATTTATTTTGTTTTAGCCATTAGTAAAATAGTACATAGCATAGCTTCTTTTTATCATCTTGACTGCCTCTGTCTAGTCATCCCAAATGCCTTTTACAATGATAGGTATGAAGAACAAATAAAGATTCTGGTTGTCTACAGAAGCTAGAAAAAAGAAAAACCACAAAATGAAAAATTTCTCTACTCGGATGGCTTCTTGATTTTACATGACTCTAAAAAGCTGATTTAATATACTATTTTTCCAAATGTACTAGATATCTTTCCAAATTAGCCAAAAGTTTTTGCATTCCACATAAACAACCTATTCACTGTACTACCAAGAAATTAATATTTATCAATATGCACCCTTGGTATTCAAGAAGCATCCCAATTGTTATTATTCAGTGTGAACTTTAAAATAACAAGATAGCCATTTGGTTTACGAAGAAAGGGGTTGGGGGGGGGAGATTTATTTTAAGGGATTAGCTCACAGGATTGTGGAGGAACACATCCAGAATCTACATGGTAGACTGGCAGGCTAGAGACCCAGGGAAAAATTGCACATATGGTCATTTCTGACTCTAGCATCATCAGTATTATTCTCTCCTAATAAGAGACTCAGATCACAAACATGCCTTTAATGACTCCCCAGGAAGATCCTAATCAGATGCTGAGGATTCTCCTTGAAGACCTGTACACCATGGATCCCACCACACAGGGAGGGGCTACTCAAGAGGTGCTCCCAAGACCCAGAACCCAGCTGTGTTGAGATCTAAAGCCTTATTTCCAGTGTACAGTTCTCAGCAAGAACCATGATTCATCTGGTGGATGAACTGAACATTTTTTCCTACAGAGTCTGGGACATAGCAGTCCTATCTGAATTGTATGCTTGTAGTTTCTCATAAACTTTTACCACTGAACATGGGAGAATTAAGAAATATACCAGACACACTCTTCCCTGCTTCCACTGTGTAGAAGCAACCCACTTTCCCTTTAATAATCAAGATTGATTACCCCAGCCAGCACAGTAATATCCTCCTTTGACTGACATTGGTTCACTGGCATGAGAAGCAAAAGTGGTCAAGAGACAGTCTCAGCTTTCATTTAATGGAACCATTGTGGGCCCTAGAGGAGGCATTTCTTCCTTGCAAACTAAGATCTATAAATAATCAGAGTCCAAACCTGCAAAGACAAGACGTTATAATTTTATCAGTAGGGTATTGGGGTGGGGAGGATTAGGGATTCAAGTCTACCTTGCTTCCCAGACCCGCAGACCTGATCCTGGCTAACAGAAGAACATTACCATATCTTGGTTGATGACTGAGAGAGCATATTATCACATCCTGTAAGACAGGAGCCCAGCACCACACTGTGTGGTCACCCAGTTGCACCATAACTAACCCTTCAACAAGCTACTAAACTGCCTTATCAGGTCAGCTGCCTCAAGGTGATGAGGTATTTGATAAGTGAATTCCATGAGCAAGAGAAAATTGCAATACTTTGCTTGTGGTAATATGAGTTTCCTAATCAGAAGTCATGCTGAAACGTGAACTATGACTCTACTGACCAGAGTATAATGTAACCCTGAGATATGATAGGACAGGTAGATTGCTGGCCCTATCAGCTGAAAGCAGCAACCTCTGGTGGTCTTTATCTACAGGTCTAGAAAAAAATGCATCATCATATTAGTAACTATATACTAGGTGCCCCGGGAGTGGAATAAAACCACATTTGGAATAGCAATTGTGGTTGGAGTCACCATTTGATGAATTTTATGATGTCCTGCTATCATTTTCCAAGGTATGCACAGGCCAAAGAGGTGAGTTGAATAAGGATCTGATAGGAATTGACATCCTTTGCATCCTTCAAGTCCTTGATCATGGTACTAATCTCTTCAACTGTGACAGAAAGGTGGTATTTCATTGGTTTCTTAGGAAGAGACCTTAATCACCATATTGAAATTAACCTTCTATGGTTTACATATGGCTACTTAAAAGATATGTCCATTTTATAAATATTTACTTTCTTTATAAAATATATCTTCCTTCATACTTTTCAATTTTTTAATATGATGATTTATTTTCTTCAAGTCTGCAAATTTTTTCTATTACTATTCCTTCAAATATTTCCTTATCCCCATATTCTCTAAATCCCCATTTGTAGTTTTTGCTAGACTTTTAAAATATATTCTACATGATTTGAACAAAACAATCTGTGCTGTGTTCTGGGTGAAATTTTCAATTCTAGTATCCATTTTACCAATTCTTTTTTCAGCAGTGTCTGTCTACTATTTACCTCCTCTATTGGGATTTTGATATCAATGACTGTATTTCATTTTTAAGATTTCCATGCAGTTATTTTTATGTCTATTTTTATTTAATAATGTCCTCTTCTTGTTTTAGCAGTACTATACCCTCCTATATCTTTTATAGCATTTTATACACTCATTTTAGATATATTTTCAGTTAATTATTTCTATTTTCTTTGGTACAAATTCTCCCAGTTATCAAATTTGATGACTGACTTTCATGACAATGGGCTTCCTTGTACTCTTTGTGAATTTTGTTTAAGAGTTCCCTTTATACAGCAGATTTTCATGTTCATGTTTTTTCTCCTCAGCCTGCTGCCATTCTACATCCTGAAGCATGACTTATTTTAGGAATTCTCAACCAGATTGAAGGTGTCCACACCTACCTGCAATGCTACCTAGTTTCCATTCTTGCAAAGTTGTCTCTTATTTGTCCATCTGCAATACCAAAGAGAGAGACAGATTTTTTTCAGCCTCAATTTATTTTCATATGGGTTATTTCCCACTCCTTGGCTTCACGCAAAGAACTTGTTTTTGCTGTTTGACAATGCTTATCACCAATTCTTTCATGGCATTGAGATCCCAGCTTCCAGTGTTCATATATAGGCCTTGCTTCCATAAATAACATAACTTCAGATCTTACTTCTCTCTGTTCCTGATCCATGGAAATTTTCTCTTGTTTTGTAGTAAAGATAGGTATAATTGCACATTTCATTTATTATTTTTATATATGGAAAGGAAGTGGGAAAATATCATTTCCTCCAAAATGTCATTTCCTATTCAATTTTCATTTATTTTGAATCAAGGAAACATTGCACCAAAGTGAGTGACATAGGTGGCTGACTCTAAGAGACAAATCCAATTCAATTAATTAATTTATATATATGGCATATCTTTTCACCACTCATAAAGTGCCAGACTCTTATGAGTTTTTGGGTAACAAAGATTAAATAGACTGCGATCAATAAACACAACTCAAACTGACTTAAGCAAAGCCCTGGCTGGGTAGCTCAGTTGGTTAAGTAGCATCCTGATACACCAAAGTATGAAAGGAGATGTACAAATGCATTTTCAAAAAAAGGGGGGGGGTTCAATCCCTAGTCAGGGACCATACAAGAATCAACCAATGAATGCATAAATTAGTGGAACAACAAATCAATGTTTCTCTCCCCCCCCACCATCACCCCCCCAAAAAAACCCAAATCAATTTAAAAAGCTGACATAAACAAAAAAATAAAATATTCTATTTATATCACTGAAAAATCTTCAGGAATAGCTGGATCCAAAAGCTCAAAGTCCTGAAGTTTCTGTTTTGCATGTCATCTTTATTATTGCATGTCTGACTTTCTCATAGCAGAAAACATGTCCTGAGAATTCCAGGATTATATAGCTTTATTGTTCCAAAAGAAAGAAAGATACTCCCTCTCTCAAAGCAATCAGGGCTGTGCAATACTCAGTTAGCCTGCTTAGAGGTAATGTTAAGGGTAAAAGTCAGCCCTCCCATAAGAAATAGAACTTTATGATATGCTTTCAAGTAGTAACAACTCTTCATTATTTTACTCCCTCAACCTCATACTCCTCTTTGTTCTATTGAACAAATACCTTTTCTTTGAAAATGCATTTCTACATCTTTCAGACATATACCTTACCTAGTTTATTCTATTATGCTTGTTTTCAAAATGTATATTTGAACTTCTTTTGAAATGTGGATTTCATTTTATTTATAGGTTTTTTTCTGTGTTTCAGACTGAACACTGCAATCCCTTGTTAAATGAATATTATCAGTCTTTGATTATTTTTGAATATAAGGGTCTTCCTGCTCTGTGATCCCACAGTAATTTCCATAAGGATAATGGCTGGGAGTGGGAGGTAAGGTCTTAGGCTGTAATGAGGCATAAAGAAAACCCAATGAGTTAAGAAGTGAGGAGTTTAGGTGTGAGAATCTCCTACTGATGGCTGTCAGCCAGTCTCCCTCAGGTCTTCCAGCATGCAGCTAAGTAAACAACAAAAGGCATGATCCAAATTTCTGAGCCTGGGGTCTTATTTTCATAGTAATGGGGCCATGTGATATATAACTCTATTTATATATATAAAAGGCTAATATGCTAAGTGTCCTTCCCACTGTCTGACTGGTCTCTATGACACACACTGACCAACAGGGGGCAGATGATCAATGCAGGAGCTGCCGTGACATGCACAAAGAAATGGCACCGTGGACCCGGTGCCGACAAAGGAATGCTTGGCTTCCCCCAAGTGGGACACAGGCCCTGCCACCACCCCTGAACAACAGCCTACCAAATTGCTGCTGACACTGCCATGGAGCAAAATCTGGCCCACAGCCCAGCCCAGCCCACTTTTTTGTTGACATTCTGAAGCCAAAATTGTTGACAGAATATGTCTGATCAACTATTGCCACAACATACCTCTGAAGCTGAAAGAAGCTGGCATCGTCAACAGAATGTATCTGAAGATCAACTATTGGCACAATGTACCTCTGAAGCCAAAAGAAAGTGATGTCATTGACAGATATGTCTGAAGTACAGTCATCAACAAGTACTACCAATACTGGTAGGAACTGCCTTCATAGTGAAAATGAGGTAGATGAGGATGCAATTATCGAACACAGTTGTGGTGGAATGACTGTTACATGTCAATTTTGCCTATCCCTAAATTTCTCCGATGAAAAACCATCTGATGGAAAATTTACTCGATGTTGTAGCAAAGGCAAAGTTTGTCCAAATGATATAAATTTTCCAGAATATCCAGCATATTTTAAAAAATTAATGATAAATGAAGATTCTGATAATAAAAATTTCATGGAAAATATTCATTGTTATATCATGTTGTTATTGTTTATTTATTAATCAATTTATATATTATTTTCATGACATTTTACTAATTTCCTTTCATCTCTGACACTTCTATTATAGAGAAAGGGCAAATAGTGCTATTAAATATTTCTTCTAATTAATTTCCTTTCAATGGGCACAAATTTGTGCACTGGGCCACTAGTTTACTATATAAGGGAAGATTCTAGTAAAAGAATCACTAGGCAGACTTGAGAAGTGTCATCTGACCCTAAAAAGGCACAGTCACTTGTCACCTTAAGTTTCAATTGCAGTTCAGGGTGGAAATGCAGTGACAAACACCTTCAGAGGTCTAGGAAGGTGAGAAGAGCCATAGAAGGTGCCAGGAGGGGTGAAGAACTCCAGGTCTGCCATGTCATGGCAGGATTCTTAGAGGAAGGGGCAGTTGGCCCCTTGGGGGTTTTGTATTTGTGACTGTTATAAAATAAGAATAAAAAGTAAGAAACTTGTACATGCCAGCCCTGGCACCCTAAGTCCTCCATTCATGGCTGTAGTTATTGCTTAAGTATTCCTTAAAACACTGGGAACATTTTTGGTACTGACGTGGGAGAATTGCCCACACTTTATCCTGAAGATGATCTTCTAGAACTTTTTTCTAATATAGAATCTTGTCTCATTTCTACTTGTTTTGCTCTCAACAGGCCCTTGTTGTGGGGAAGGGGAGGTTTGATTAATTAGAGAGATGTGTGCAATTTTGACTGGCAGTTAAAGAATGCCCTACAGTGGAGCTTTGTCCAAGTTAACAATTATCTCAACACAATACTTACCTTATCAGGGGGGATTGTGCTGTTTGCCTGTTCCTTCAGTGAGATCTCCTACTAAGCATAACTCAAAGCCATCAAGACAAATGTTAGCTCTTCAGCGAGCAGTGCTAGGGAGCTGGGAAATGATGGGAATCCACTTGTCTCTTGAGATATTCAGATCTTCATGATGTAGCCCATTGCAGTCCTTCCAGTGAATGTGTGATTGATCTCTCTGTGAATGCTGTGTCCACACCTACACCTTTTTCTTCCAAACTGTGTCAGGCAATGTGGTAAAGCCCTGATCATTTTCTCCTGCTAAGAACAAGTGACATTTTCTGAAAACATTACCAAGAGGTGACTGTATTGACTATTTCTATTGATTATATTATCCAAGTGTTTGCCCAAACTCTCCTTAAGTTGGTGAATGTAAACACAGACCTAGGATGTGGGGCACATTGCAAATCATAATCGAGGTCAGTTTGAAGCTACTGGAGAGAGCAATTGACAAAATCATAGCAGCCACCACTGTGTCTTTAATATTTACCCTACAAGCAGGGTTTTATATCAATTATATAAAAGCAACTAAAACCTCTGACTTTTCACCTAATTTCTCAATTATTTTAAGATGGAGGGACCCAACAGTAAAATTGCTGTTCTCTTTTTCTAAAATACTTAGATGCCTTATTTTTCTATGGTGTGCTGAGTACAAACTTGAATGGTGACCATGAAATCCTTCGTCAATCTACAACCTGTCAGGCCCCAAACTGACCCCCAGAAGAAAGAGCTTCTCCCTCTCTCAGTGAGGGCTAAGCTGTGAAGGATACAAAAAATATGACAGTATCCTACTTCTATGAAAGAACTTAAAACCTGGATGAGAAGATTTATGGTCAAGAAATAATTAAGGAATAATACAATTTAGTAGATAGTGAAGCACTTTACAGACTATAAATATGACTAGATTTATGAGAAGATGTTTAATGAGTGCTGAATAAGAGAACAGCCTTTTTGCAAGAAAGCTAATGTTGAGTTGGATTTAACATACTTTTATTCCATATATAGATAGATAGATAGATGTATGTATACATATTCTATCTAATAAAGAGGGAATGTGCTAATTGACCTTCACACCATCACAAAGATGGTGGTGCCCACAGCCAATAAGGAGGGAATATGCTAATTGACTGCCCCGCCCTCAAGATGGCAGCACCCACAGCCAATAAGGAGGGAATATGCTAGTTGACTGCCACGCCCTCAAAGATGGCAGCGCCCACAGCCACAAGATGGCAGCGCCCAGTCCCCTCAGCCCCTGGCCTTGCAGTAGGCTCGCTGCAAGGCCAGGCCTGACCCCACGTGGGCCCGGCGGCTCTGCGCGCCTATCTCCGGGGTCCCCTGGTCTCCTCAGTCCCCCAGCCTCCCAGGGCCTGCCCGAGGCTTAGGCAAGCCTTGGATGGCGGCTGCCCAAAGGCTCAGGTAACCAGGGCCGGCCGAAACTTGTACTGCCGGCATTGGGCAGTGGCAGCAGCAGAGGTGTGATGGGCTGTCGCCTTCCCTGATTGCCAGGTCGCCTCCTGCCCCTGAGGGCTCCCAGACTGTGAGAGGGGGCAGGCCGGGCTGAGGGACCTCCCCTCCAGTTCATGAATTTTCATGCACCGGATATATATATATATATATATATATATATATATATATATATAATTATTATTATTATTATTATTATTATTATTATTTATGCATAAAATACAACTAATATAACACACACAAAACTGCCATGCACCATACAGACACACACACACACACACACACACACACACACACACACAGCACTATATGGTCCAACAACACTGAACTACTTTAGTACTCAAAAAAATGACATGCTGCTTCAGAGTTTTATTATACTAATTCCCAACCTTGACCACACAGATAAATCACAGTAGGCTCCCTTCTGAAGCTTTTGCACTTGCTTCTCTCTGATCAGAACTTCTCCCAAATATCACTTTCAAATGTGGTTCTCAACACTATTTACTAGTAACATTGCAATTTCTTCCCTCTTGGGAGTGTCACTGTCACTCTCTCTGCCTACATTTCTCCCAGGCATTTATTGCCACCTGACAAGTGGTATAAAAATTCCTTTCATTTCTTAATTCTACTAATTCTTGAGTTGGGGTGCTGGATTTGAATACAGGAGATAATGAATTATTTTAATTTATTCAATGAAAAGGGTAGCGGTCGTATGCCAATTACCATGTTTCTCTTTTATTAGTGTAGATTTACTTGTATATGACAGTTCCCAAGTTTGGACAGTCAGGGATACTTATCAAGTTTACTTATTTATTTTTTATTTCTCTCCCCAAATGTAAATATAAATGCATAGATTTTGCCTGTTCACAGCAGTGTCCTCTAGAACAGTATCTTTCAATAGATGTTCAATGGATATTTGTTGACTGATGGAAGGAAGGAAGGAAGGAAGGAAGGAAGGAAGGAAGGAAGGAAGGAAAGAAGAAAGGAAAGTTGCAGGGAAGGAGAAAAAATAAGAGACAAAATGAACATAAATGGAGGTGGGGATTAGGGTGGTGAGAAAGTATATTTAGAATAGATATATCTCATCCAACCCTAAAATACAAGATTCAATGTTTCTAGACCTATTGCTTCTAAAAACAAATGGCAATTCTGGTCTCAAGATCGCAAATGTTATTTGTGAAGTCAGCTCTTCACAACGCCATAGGTTTCCATGGATTTCCATATCCTGAGCCCTATCTTCTGGAAGTAGACATTTTTCTTCTGCAGTCACCCTGGAAACAGCGTGGCCTATGCATGCTATGGGTCCTCCATAAGATCTACCTGTGATTGTCAAGCTTGCAAAGGGAGTAAAAGGCTCTTGCACAGCCCTCCTTTCTCTGGAGGATGATAGAGGCTGGATCCCTGGCACCAGATACACTTGGCACTGACGGCAACAGTAGAAGTGGAGTTTCTGCACCAGACCATTTCTGTGATGTGGTTTACAGCAGGTTTATATCATCCTCTTGAAGCAGCCCTCATGACGATATTTTGAGTTACCTAGTTCACTTCAATAAACCTTTTTCTTTTGATGCTTAGCAGGTTAGTACCAGATCTTGGAGAAGTTCTAGTTTCTGTGATACTTTCTATTTTCTCTGGTAGAAAAGGAGGGGAAATCAAGTTCCTGGTAGAGCTTTTAATTCCACTCTGAAACTTTCAAAGTTGAAATGTTTGAATTCCTTTATAAATTATTTAACTGCAAAACAGGTCATCTAAGCCAAGGTTCTCTGCCTCAGCACTATAGGCGTCTTGGCCTGGATCCTTCTCTGATATGGAGATGTCCTGGGCACTGGAAGGTGCCTCCCAGCACCCAGAAGAGGCCAGGAGCACCCTCCCCCACCTGTGACAACTGAAAATGTGTCTCCAGACATTGTCCAATGTTCTCCCAGGGGGTAAAATTTCCCCAAATTGAGAACCACTAACCCAGAGGCAGTTGAATGTATCCCAGTGTGTATATCCTTGTCATTTGAGGAATCCAGAGTAAAGAGATCAAACCAAGTTCTTTGTTCCTTGGATATGAAATTTAGAAAGAATTGTTTTAACCCAATACATTTTTTTGCTGTATTAAAATTAAAACAAAATACTTGCTTTGAATCATAAATATCTTAAGTTGTTTTATTGCTTAACTATGTATGACTTAGTCACCTCTTTGTTGTAAGAAATGCCACACCTTAATTAATACATAATTTTTTGAAATGGCTTAGTAAGCTGTCTAAAGCTATAATGTGTAGTGATATGTTTGAAAAAGTATATAACTGCAGATAAGTGGTTCTATTTTATGTTTTTCCCTCAAATCAAACTTTGTTTTCTGTCAACCTATTCTTACTTAGAACACGAAGCTCTCTGTTATCTTCACATTTATGTTTTGTTTTGTAATATCAGCCCCTTCACATTTTACGTTTCACTAGAAGTTTTATTAAAGCCATTTACTTGTAATAATAAAGTGAGTGAGATATTTATAACAGTCTCAATTTTGAAAATACTGTAACCTATTACAATTCTAATGGACCATAACTAGAATTTTGGTTCATGGAAAATCTGTCATTAACACAACAGAATTACTAGTTTTCCAGCATAGCTGCTGAGACTGCTATGGCTACCAGCAAGTTTCAAAGATAAAGAAAGTAAAGAAAACTGCCCAGGCTGATGGCTCAGGTGAGAGGAATGATGTGCCATATGCCAAAAAGTTTTTGGGTTTCATTCCTGGTCAGGGCACATACCTGGGTTTCAGGGGCAATCTTCAGTCAGGGTGCGTAAGGGAGGCAACTGATCCACGTTTCTCTCTTGCATTGATATTTCTCTCTTCCTTCCTCATTCTCTAAAAATTAATAAAAACATCATCAAGTGAGGATTTTTTTAAAAAGAAGAAAAAAACTATTGTTGATATTACAAATATTTGATTATCAAGCAATTATCACAGTGAAGTGATTGCTTTGGGATTATTGCTTAATTACTATTACACATACAAAATTCATTGTTTATTATTATTTTTACAAGTACAGATGGCTTAGTACTATCAGGAACACTAATGGAGAGTAAACTTTTAAATGTAATTACAACATGAATATGTCAAATGATTTTTTTGTTTTGCTGACAGTATAATTCCATTTTAATTAAGATGCTAAGAACAGTAATTTTCCCCACCTAACTACACCAAAAGAAAATAGAAAAGATGCACTTATAACATTTTAAAAGCTTTATTGTAAAATTATATTTCATAAGTATTAATTACCAGTACATTGGTACATCTATACGTTGCTTTTATTTTAGCTGAAAAACATTATATTTAAAAATCTCATAATTTAATGACAGTATATCATAAAACTCTAATGGTCTGTATCAAAATAATACAATATATATATTATGGGTGTGTGTATAGATTTGGGAAGAATGGTGATGAGAAGGAAATGCATTAACTGTAATGATTGCCAGGACAGAAGATAATTCAGATTTCTGCAGGTCCTTTATTAGATTTGACAAGATAACATGATTCCACATCATTTTTGAATATATGGAACTGATAACATAGATAGTTGTAAGTTGGTTGAATAACTTTTTTTTAAGCATTTCTGTACCACCAATATCTCTGGTCCACAGACTCTGAAGCCCACCCTGCATTCCCCATGGTTAAGTCCAACATGAGTGTGGTCCAGATCTAAACAAAACCAAATGTGGGCAGAAAATAAACCCCTGCAGGTGTGGGGCCTTGGGGCTCTCAGGAGGATCAGGGTTTCCCAGGAGATCTGATACATAGCAAACCTGTTTCTGACACTCAGGGGACTTAGAGATTTAGCTAAAGTTTCAGTGCAGACTCATGTCATGCTCTCTTTGGCAAAAGGTGGCAAATAGTCAACTGACTTCCTGTAGGTTGTAGGAGGATTCATTTGGTCAAAATTGAATAGCTGGATAGAAGTCTGGATCTCGTGTCTGGTCAGAATTATTGTTTTTGGTCACAGATGGTTGCAAGATGGTAGCACATATGGTTATTTCCAACTCTAGCACCATCAGTATTGTCATCTCCTAATACAAGGCTGAGATCACAAACAACCTTGCATGACTCCTCAGACAGATTCTGAACAGATTTCTCCCTGAGGACACACTCCATTGATCGCAGCCACGCAGGGAGTGGCTGCTCAAGAGGAACTCTTGGGTCCCAGGACCTGGCTATGCTGGGATCCAAAGCCTGATTTTCAGTGTACAGTTGCAACCTTGTTCAGATTTTGTGAAGTTTTTCTCTCCAGGTGAATACGTCACCTCCCTTTACTAAGGTAATGCCCCATCACTGAAAACATTTGTTCTCTGAAGGAACCTCTCCTTCCCACTTAGAAGCGAAGCACACCTGATACTTTCAGGAAACGGGAGAACTTAGGGCTGTGTGGCCCTAGAGGCCTATCTCCAGTGGGTTGCCATCCTGACCAATTCACCACTAGGTCCCTCAAGCTAGCCTCCAGCCCGCCACTAATCAGTGTCATGCCAGCACTCTCCAAGGATCACCTCTCTCACGGCTGAGCTGAGACCGTCAATACCCAGCTTCTGGGACAAATTGGTGCTCACGTCTTTTCCCTATTTATAGCTTTATTTAAAGTCTTCCATGATTCCACTTCAGGCCCTTGTCCTTAGCTTTAGGCAAAGTTTATTTGCAAAACAGGCATGGCTGGATTTGACCCACAGATTATAGTTTGCTGATCCATGCTAATGATTATTTAATATTGTTTATTTAATATAAATCAGATAATATGTTTTGCAAAGTCACATCCAATAATTTCACATGACAACTTCAGCTTGAAACTTCTCTCCTCTAAGTCATCAAAATGTCAGTCAAGTATTTTGTATTACGTCTTTGTCACTTAGATTATTAGAATAAAAATCTTTTATTCTCTTGCACAATTCCCTTGCAATCCCCTTAGTGATAAATACCCCAGGCTGAAAGTCACATCCACTAATAAGGGTAATCATGTCTAATAGGAGCTCGGATTCATTTCCCAGATGCAAGCTCACTAACAGCATTTTTGCTTAGTTCAGATCTCAGACACAGAGCTGGGCAGTATTTTGCCAGTGAGAAGAATAAATGATATTTGGACTTTAGAAACACAGAGTCTAATGATGACTTTGAATTTAATTGGGAATGAATAGATACTAAAATACAGGATATGAGAGGGAATCAAGGAGCCTGTTTCTAAGTGTGGTTTGTTCATGTTGTTGGAGTTGACTTTGAACTGATGGGAACTAAATTCAGGTTTCAAAAATACATTTGGTTGTTAACCTGCTTTGGTTTTCAACTTGACACACTCTACCGGGATCCGTTCACACTTGTAAGTACCTGTGCGGACGTTGTCTACACCTATGAATTGTCAGCTCCCAGGGATCATAGAATTCCAGCTGGAAGGATCTCAGGCTTGAAGACCAGGCTTTTCTAGGTCCACTCTTCTGCTGTCTCTTTCCTCTTGTAGAACTACATATCATCTGTGATTGCAAGCTCGAGTGCCCCTGGTCAGACAGGAGATGTTAATTAAAGAGTAGACCTGGCCGTTGATGAACAACAAAGGAAAAATGGAGACGAAGGGCAGCCACCTCAGTCTCTGGGATAAGGAGTTGTGGAGTCCTTGACAAATAGCATATATAATGTCCCACAGCTGCTGATGATTGCTGCCTTGAGAAAATGCCCTGGGATGTTCAGATTAATTTTTGAGGATTGGTGTGAAAATTACTGATTTGTAAACACCAGCAACTTCTTTTTCTCTCCACAAACTTCCTATATATGCCAGCTGCATCTGACCTGATGATCACCTGCTTATGAGCTCTGCTTTAGTTCGTTGAGAATCTTCCCTCAATTACAAAGAAAATAATCTTGAGGGAGTGGGTAATAAAGTCATCATGAATAGCCTTTTCGGTCTAAGAAACCACTAATCACAAAAGATCAACCTGTTCTTGTTCCAAAATAAGACACACCTCTGTCCTTCCTCAATGTTCAGAGAAGACCTCTCTCCATCCTTCACCTGATTCCCTTAGACCTGTGCATGACCCCCTTGTCTACCTGCCCTGTACACCCACCTCTATGAAATTCCAGGCCCCTTCTTTTTCTTTGAGATATTACTGATCAATGAATGTCCACCCTATTGCAATAGCCTGAATTAAATCATCTCTTTAATTGTCTGGAGCACTTTGTCTTTCTCACATGTGTATGTTTCCACATAGATTAAAAAAATAATACTACAACAACTATTAATATCCACCTATACACAACACGCTAATCTTAATGTGGTGAGACAACTAAGCAGTGGCATCATCTCTTCTGGGCCTCAGAAACTAGCCCTGCAAATGTCACCATAACTCGTTTGCCTGGAGTGCATCTGTTTGGAACAGGAGGGCTGCCTGCCTCCTGCAAAAATCGGACTGCCCCTAGTGTGCTGACAGCCACTGTGTCAGCCTTAGAAATGTGCCTGGAATTTAGAAGATGTAGTGACAAAAATAATTAGCTCTCAGAATGGATTTGAAAACTTCCCTTTTATGAAACCAATTCATTCAGAGTACTTATTTATGAGCATGTCTACACTAGCATTCTTATTTTACTCTAATATCAATTTTAACCTATTGTTAATCCAATGAGCACTAAAGAACATACTCAATTCAGCAGACGTTTATTGATCACTTTGCTCCCTGCCAGACCCTCTCCTAGTTGCTGCCTAGACCGGCAGGCAGGACGCATTCAAACAGCAACCAATGGAGCGTGGGAGGTGCGGGAAGTGTAATTGGATAAGTGCACAAATTCCTTTCTTCCCCCTGCCCTCCCTCTCTTCTCCCTTCCTCTATTTGTTTAGCATATATTGGTGAATCTATTAGACACATGCTCTGTTTTGTAGAGTTTACAATCTGATGGAGGGGAAAAATAACAAGGGAGGCAACAAAAATTAAAAGTGGCCTTTTCGGCCATCATATACAAGGAGAATATTGAATGCCGGCAGAATGGCACTGTGTTCTGAGTGGCAGATGCTAATGACACAGGAGCTGAAAGTCGTGTTGTGTCCCCTTCACCTTTGTTAGATGGCCTCAGATCCCTCTTATGCTGAAGCATGGCCAATCACAATGGCTTATTGGTGCGGTTTAGTTGGCACTCTCTCTTATACATTCTGTTGCTTCAAACAGAAGCACTACTATCTTCCTCACCCTTTTCAGAGAGAAGATCCCCCCCCATTTCATCTGACCCTCTAAAGTATTCTATTCTGTGCAGATGTTGGTGGCAGGATGTTAGAAAATTCTCTGGCAAAAGAACAAGTCTGTCTTTCTAACAAAAATAAACGAACAGCCAAATGGGTAGGACAGGCAGGATTGAAAATAACTTGAGATATTAGGCTATCTGGCTTTTATTAGAAACCTAGCCTCCTCTCAGGGCGGAGTTGTCATTATGGCATGTTGAAATATGGTTAGATGATGGGTTCTCTTTCAGCTGAACAGTTTTTCTCTGAGACTCAGGGGCCCTCGGTGGCCGATTAGCATTGTGAGACAGAAACATGCAGGATGTGAGGGAAAAAGTCCTATATATATTAGATCCTATAAGGATTTCCTATGTTGATCCCCCCTCCCCCAGTGATAATCTCAGAAACTATGCAAATACAGAAATCAATATGGAATAGAATTTGCAAATAGATGAAAATGTCTACAAGATATCTATCACCCCCTTCCACTTAAATAAGATAGAGTAACAGTACAGCCATGTTGAAATGGCAATAATTAAAAAGTGTGCTCAGAATGACCCAGGTCTTGAGTTATATCAACTGAGGGAGCCATCTGTCTATTGCCTTTAATCACAGGAAAAAACAACAGCAATCTCTGGCATTTATCAACCACAGTATATTTCTCAGTGTTTTCATATAGAAATTTCATATATGCTTTGATGTGAATTTGCACATTTTTGTTGATGACATATATCAACAGTTTGAATTCAAAATAATGCAAAAGACAATCTAGGCTGAATCTTACCAGAAGATAGGTTTCTTGCTTGCTCCCTTCCCTTCACTCTTTCCCTTTACTCTTCTGCATCTTTCTCTCCCCTCCCTTCCCTTTTGAATGATGACAGCGTTTCCTTCCTTTAGGACAAACCAGTGCCAAAGAATAGGATGACCAAGGTGGAGGAGAAGACACTGGTGACCCACTGCTTCAGGACCTAACATGATCTCTTCAGACCACAACAAACTGGAGTGAATTCTTAGGAACAGGAAGGACTAGTGAGTCTAGAACCCAAGTTTTACAAGATCTAAAAAGCTTATAATAAAAGGGTAATATGCAAATTGATCCTAACGGCAGAACAACCAGGAATGACCAGTTGCTATGATGCACACCGACCATGAGGGGGCAGATGCTCAACACAGGAGCTGCCCCCTGGTGGTCAGTGTACTCCCACAGGGTGAGCACCACTCAGCCACAAGCTGGGCTGATGGCTGTGAGTGCAGAGGTGGTGGTGGGAGCCTCTCCAGCCTCCTTGGCAGCACTAAGGATGTCCATGGGGAGCGGGCCTAAGCTGGCAGGTGGACATCCCCCAAGGGGTCCCGGGCTGCCAGAGGGATGTCTGACTGCCAGCTTAAGCCCAATCCCCCTGAGAGTGGGCCTGAGTCAGCAGGTGGACATCCCCTGAGGGGTCCCAGACTGCAAGAGGGTGTAGGCTGGGCTGAGGGACCCCCCTGAGTGCAATAATTTTCATGCACAGGGCCTCCAATATTATTGTAAATGTGAAAATGTAACCATTGTTAAAAAAAGGAGAAAAAAGGTAGAGAGATAGATAATATTCTATATATAATATGTATATATAAAAGGCTAATATGCTAAGTGTCCATCCGACCAGTCGCTATGATGCGCACTGACCACCGGGGACAGATGCTCAGAGGAGCTGCTGAGCTTGCAGTGACTTGCAAGCAGCGGTTCTCGGGTGATGCACCCCGGAACCAGAGAAGAGGAAGCCCGATTCCTCACAGGGTTGCATGATTCTACCGTTGGCTGTGGGTTATGTTGTTGCTGGGGCACTGTTGGCCCCAAATCTGGTTTCCTGCACACTTGCATTTGCATTCCACACCCTATATGACAGCAACTTTGCAGAGTGCCCTCCCTCACTCGGGGACCCCTCGGGGGATGTCAGAGAGTCAATTTTAGCCCAATCCCCACAGGCCAGGCCAAGGGACCTAACAGTTGTGGAGAGACCCTGCTCACTCCACAGACGCCAGGGAGGGACCGTGGGAGGTTGGCTCCAGGGGATGTCTGGCCCATCTTGCCCTATCCTGGCCACCTTCTAATTAATTTGCTTCCAATGTGCACAAATCCATGCACTGGGTCACTAGTAAATTATAAAGAAGGAAAAATCATTAGTAAATTTCTTAAAAAAATGCTGCTAACATTTGATATTTGTTCCCAGAATTTTCTCCACATTTACATGTTAGTGTGCTCACTTTTTAAAAGGTTATATCATAATTTTTTAAAATCCACCTTTAAAATGTTTTTTGTGTGCCAATAAATATAGCTGTGGTTCATTATTCCTAATAGAATACATACCTGCAATAATTTATTTTAAAATACCCCTATTAATGGTAAATTGGGTTTTTGATATCTCTTATTTAAAAGAAAATAACTTTTAAAAATCTATTAGCCATTTCTACTTCTGATAAAATTGCTTATGAATATCCTCAGTCTCTTTTCTATAAAAAATAAAAAAGAAATGTTGTGAACATTACATACACATGTGTGAATTTTTTTATTCCTTTATTTCTTTTTATTTCTTCTTACTTCTTTGGATCAATTTCTGTCAGTGGAGTTGCTGGGTCAAAAGTTGCTAACATTAGACATTGAAGAAGTTGACAAACTTACATCCCAGCAAGAAGAACATGCCCCTTGCTGATTCCAGGCAGGTGGAAGGAGAGCATATTTAAAAAGAAAGATGAGCACAATCTCTCAGGTGCTCTTCTGACTAAGTGGCCTTCCACACTCTCAAAAATATCTAAAGACCAGTCTCACCTAGAACCATTACCACTGAAAGTAGTCCACTCTACTCCCCCTAATTATCCACAGATTTCATAATTACTGAGAAAAGAATACTGAGAAATTAAGAAGAAAAGTTGAAGACTTTCAAGTGTTACTAGTAACTGTGTGAGCCAGGAGAAGGGGAGAGGACCACAGGGGTGATTGGGATAAAACAGGAAGCTGTGAAGGGAGAAGTTAGGGCAGGGATTGTGGGGGTGGGACATTGGGCGATTTTTTCACTGGGCAATTTTGTCACAGGCCTTGTGGGATGTAGTCCTATTTATGAATATGAAATTGCTCATTTCCTTCCAAGTAACTTCTCCAACAATCACTATTTTATACAGCTCACACTATATGCATTGAAAACATGTCTGAAAAGATTGACACTAAACTTAACAATTTTCTTAATAATTGGAGGAAAAAAGATGAATATTTTTGCATTTTACATTTTAAAAAGTGCTATGAGAAGTATTTTAAAATTGACCAGGCCCTGTGATGAAGCCTGGTGACAGAGTCTCTCTCCCTGGCTGCACAGAGTTTTCAAGGTGCTTTAAAGGTCACACTCAACTTTGCCCTTCTTCCCTCCTAGAAGCCAGACACATGGCTGATAGTGGAACAACAATCTTGCAACCGTCAGATAATCATGAAGATGAAATCTGCAGGCTAAGAATAGCATTGCAGCAAGATGGAGTCACCTAGGTCCCTGGGGACATCACATAGTCACCAGGTCAGCCCTGGACTTCATGGCACATATAAATAAGTCCTGAAACAAATAATTCGTTTAAAATTAGCATTTACTCTGGTTTTCTGCTTTTCTCAGCCCTGCACCATCCTCAGTGGTGCGATCACCATAGTGGAACTGGTTTGCTGTGATGAGGTGGAGATTAAACTGGTTGACTAAAGAGTGAATTAACAGAGATTACATGTTCATGGGATTGATGGTAAAAAAAAAATAGCTGAGAAGATTGAGGGGAACAAGGGAGTGTTAGGAGGATTTTTGTTTTTAATGAGAAAGAATTGGGAATATTTAAATGAAGGTGCAAAGGACCCAAGAGTGAGGAAGAGGATGACTACAGAAGACAGAACTGGTCATCATACTAAGTAGGTGAGATGAAATGAAATCCAAAGCATGGGGAAAGAGGTGGCCTTAAATTCAGCAAAACAGTGCTTCTGTGTAACAGTGTTTGTGAATAAATAATAAACTATGAATATCCTTAATGGAAGGGAAGGCATGACCATCACCTATAGCATTCCTGTATAAGGAGGGAGAGCTGGAGTTTTGGCTCTTGGCTGAGAGGCCATAGAATTACTGCAAACAGAATTTCCTTGAGTGGATGATAAAACACTGAACCAAGGTGATCATGGTGCAAGGGGAGAGGAAGAAGAATGGAATTTCAAGGAAATTCCTAGTTTCTTCAGATCTCTTTCGTTGCCCACTAAACATCAGCCAAATGATAATATTCATTGCTTTCTACTTCTACTCCTCCAACTTCTGAGCACCAGGTCTACCCCTATTTGGGGGTTTTCTCAGTTATCCAAGTCTCCGTTCACATGCTGCCTGGCTTCTCTGTCTGGGCTACTTGGAGATGTGCATGTTCTCTGAGATCTGTCATCTTATCAGTAAGAATCTGTTTGATGTTCCCTCTCTTGTGTCTCTATCATTTCTTATCTTGAAGTTTAATGGTCTATGATCCAGTTTCATCTCTTCCATGAGATTATAAGGCCATTCCTTCCTGTCATCTTTGTTTTCCATCCTTGAGTACCCCCCTCCCCATCATGGCATAAGGGATCTGTGGTACTTTCAGGCGAGCACTTATTTAACCAATTGGCCACATTCATTTCAAAAGACACATTGAGTGTCCTGTTTGGATGTGAGAGAAAGAAGGATAAAGATTATCAAAGATGACTCTTGAATTTTGAAACTGGGAGACCAGAGGTAGATGGTTTCACTGACAAGAAGGGGAGAATTGAGAGTGATGGTTTATGGAGGGAAGATATTGAGTGTCGTTTTGGCTTGGTTGAGTTTGGAAAGACTGCTGCTGGACAGGGAACTAAATTTCTGACACTGCCTTGGATGACCACAGGCCGGGAGACCCATACTTCAGCAGACAGGGTACCTAATCCCCAGTCAGTTTACCTGCAAATCCAAGTGTGGCCAGGCCAATTCCTCAGCCTCTCCCAGTCTGATCTCCCTCACCCTTTCAATGAAGATAATGGGGATGGTAAAGAAGCAAATATTCTATCTCACTGACAGTGATGAAGAAAGGGGAAAAATGAGTTCTGTGAAAATACTTTTTAAAGCTTTATAGAACTTTATGTATGTCAGTTGTTATTATTATGAAGTGTCCAAAAAATTATCCCTTGTGAAAAATAGCATGAGCTATGAAGCTAGATGCCATCTGCAATGCTTACTTCATAGGATTGTTAAGATTAAATAAATTGGTACATGTGAATTCCTTATGACACTATGAAGCACACGATGAATACTCAATAAATAAAAATAAAACATTTCCTATCATGCTCATTGTTATTTTCATATGGATCTGTAAATGGGATGAGACAAGAGTGGGGGACACACTGTAGAAAGGCCTAGTCATTAAATAAGATAAGAAACAACATCTGACTAGGGAAATTTCCTCAAGTGGATTATTTGAGAAGAATCAGATCTCACCCACAAGGTATGTTTTCTTAAGAGCCAGTTTAATTAGAGCCCAAAATCACCCATTTTTCTCCTACGGCTCAGGGAAATGTGGTCCTGTTGTGTCTTTCTCGGAGACAAGGAAAATGTTTTTCTCATTCTACAAAGAAGGCAAATAAAACAAAACTGAAGGTGTGGCAAAAGTACTTCATGCTAACTATTCACATGCCTGACGGCTTCATAGAGGAAAGAATTGGGGACAAAGGGCTTCACTTTTTGGTTTCTGATTCTATTCTATAGGCTCTACATATATTACAATAGGCAGATTTCTAGAAAACCATGCAGGGGCTCTGAGCCAAGTGGGTGTAGGTGGAAGACCAGAGAGGAAGTTTCAAGAAACTAAATGGCAGGGATTCAGCCTCATCCTCCTCATTCTCCCTCCCCAACATGACACTCCATGCACAAAAATGTTCACCTGTGCACACTTAGAGTTTCCCAGATTTCAATTCTTCAAAATAATAATAATAAACCTGCTTTAACATGCCATTTATTGTAGTGAAACTGTAAATGAAGATCAACTTGGAGCTAGGCTGTCCTTGTGAGCTCTCACCTTCAAACCAGAGAGTTGGCTGAGAATTGTTCTGCTAAATTTAGCCTTTGAATGCCAGGCCAACCAAGTTCCTATGTGGCCAAATGAGTAAGGGTTGGCTATAATGACTTGTTTTTCTGTAGTGATCTGAAGGGACTTCACATTTCAATTGGCTTCAGAAAAATCTGCCCTTTCAATTCACTATTTCTCTCAAGCCATTCTGCTGTGAGCAAGAGATAAAAATAAATAGCAACCTTTGTTTTCATCCAATGATCAATGTTGTTTAAGGACGGGGGGAGTAGAGAAAAACAAAATATCTCTAAGCAATCATTTCTTTGGAGAAGGAGGGGGAGGGGGAGGAGGAGGAGAAGGAGGAGGAGGAGGAAGAGGAGGAGGAGGAAGCAGAGGAGGAGAAGGAGGAGGGCGCAGGAGTAGGAGAAGAAGAAGAAGGAGGAGGAGGAGGAGAAGGAGGAGGAGGAGCAGGAGGAGGAGGAGGAGGAAGAGGAGGAGGAGGAGTTCCCCATTAGCAAGGCATATGCCCAGAACATTTTTGATTGTTGCAGTATAAATTTTTTCTGTTTTGCATTATGACTGTACATATACTTCTGGCATGAGATCCCATGAATGTGCTGTCAATTGCCTTATATTCACCAGATTTTCAAATACAATGCCCCAGCTAGCTGCTTCCCCTAATATGATGCAATAGCTTCCCCTCATATGCAAGGGATACATTCCAAAACCCCAAGAGGATGCCTAAAGCCATGGATAAAACCAAATTGTATAGATGCTATGTTCTTTTCCCCCAATACATACATATCTTTTCACTTACAGGAAGCATTTCACAGCTTCTCTTTGGCACATCCAAATTGCCAGCATCACTACTCTTGCACTTTGGGGCTATTATTGAGTAAAATAAGGGGTACTTGAACACAAGTACGGCCATACATTCACAGTTGATCTGATAGCTGAGATAGCTCTTAAGTGACTAATGTGCAAGTAGAGTAAACAACGTGTGTGATATACTAGACAAAGGGATCATTCATGTCCTGGGTGGAATGAAGTGGAAGAGCTGGAGATTTCATCACACTACTCAGAATGGCATATAATTTAAAACTTATAAATTGTTTATTTCTGGAATTTCCCATTTAATATTTTTGGACCTTGGTTGATCACAGATAACTGACACTATGGAAAGTGAGACTGTGGATAAGAGGGTATTACTGTAGTTAATTTTCTTTATCACTTTAGTAGCACCAGAGTGCCCAAAATCAGAAGGCTTTGAGTAAAGCAGATTACCCTCCATCATGTTGGTGAATATCATCTAATCAGTTGAAGTTCTTAATAGAAAAAAGACTGACCTCCCCAGAAGAGGAGGGAATGTTACCTTTGAATTCAAATTGCAACATCATTAACAGTACCCTCGTCTCCTGCTTGCCAGCCCATCCTGCAGATTTTGGATATATATCCCATTGGTTCTTTAAGGAAGGTAATACTGGAGATGAGCAAAAAGCAAGCAGCCTGCACTTACAGCACCAGACAGAAAGATATTACCCCAGGGGTCCCAAGCTTTGAATTTTGAGAGAAATATGGAACCTGTGAGATCAGAGGAAGCAACTCACACAAGTCATAATTCATATAACCAGTGGTGGGTGTAGGAAAAGAAAACATTTTCCTCAACCTTTTTAGGTTCCCCGGCTAGATCTGAAAATTAAACTGACAAACACAGAAGAATAGGAGGAAAACATACAAATTTATTTAATACAAGTTTTACTTGACATGGGAACCTTCATAAGGAAGTGAAAATGTGAAGAAAAAGACCTAAGTATTTTAATGCTAGTTTTGATGAAGAGTGGACAGTAATGGAGGAATATGAGGAATGTGAGGAATATGAGGGGAGCATAGCCTGTTTGTTAGGATTTTTCTTGACATTTTATCTTCCCAGGTAAGGATGCTTTTTCCTCAGGAATAAGGAGGGCACTTCTCACTTGAGGGTCTTATGACTGTCTCATGGGATGGAAGAGGTCAGAGTGACCTTCCTGCTTCTGCTATTTTCTCAAACTCCTTCAGCTTAAAACATTGAATATGCCAAAGTGCCATCTTTGTGGGTAACATGTCCTGCACCTCAGCTAGGGTTTGGTGCTTATGTAAATGTGGGAGAACTTTTTTCCATTGTTGTTGATCAGCAACAGGACAATCACAAATGAGAGGACAGAGGCTAGAAGAAGTGGGAGATAAGTGAGCAGAGAAAGGAGGAAAAGAGAGAGGAAAGGGCAATAAAATAGAAAGGGGCTCAGGGGAGATGAGGAGAGAGAACAGGGGGCTGTCCATCCCAGAGACACTGGGAGAACCTGAATAATTTACAAGATGGAAGACTGTTGTGTTTACATTTGTACCTCTGATGCTCTACCTCTTCTCTTCTTTAGAGATTTTTAAAAACCTATTTACATTTTTATTCTCTGGTCTCTTTGAGCTAGAAGGAGGGAGGAGGCATTTAAGTTGTGGTTTCAGATCCTCCAGGGAAAGTGAAGAGACCCTCAGCAATCTCTCCCCACGGGGCTCCATGTCCTGAGACACAAAAGGCTCCTTCAAAGCTGGTGGAGAAGACCTCATTTACCCTAAGCAGGCAGGTGTGCCCCTCCTGCCCACAGGAGGGGCAGCCCAAGACACAGACATTCTAAGACCAGAAAGAAAACCAAATAAGCCTCAGCTCTGTGTGCTCTGTCAGTGGTAGTAATCCTGAGAAATGAGTGTTCTCTCAGAGTTGTTGTGTAGGTTCAGAATGTCTCCTTCATGAGAATGGCATTAGGCCCAAGGTCTGCCTTCGCACAGAGGGCTCCATCATGAGGCCACTGTGTGTCTTCTGACTGTGAGGATGATATGGAATAATGCACACTCTGGAAGGATCAGAACCGAACACTGTGATAAGTATTCAAACATTCAAAAAGAGCTGTGAACTCTTTATAGAAGCCAGTGAAATGGACAGGGCGGGGGAGCTAGCCCAGGAAACACTATACTTTAGATCTTTACCAATGTCTCTCCCTTCCTCTTTGGACCCTCAAAAAAATTGCCCTCAAAAATATTTACCTTTAATATAAAGACAAACATCTCATTTTGGTCCATAACTTTCCTGACTGGTTTGTGTTCATCTGAGCTTTACTTCCAAGGCTTAGCTGTGCTTTCAAAATTCCAGGTGATCTATTTCATTCTGCCATGTGTACTGCACCTTTGCTCCTTCTGTGGTATGCTGAGGTCCCCTCTGGGATCCTCCCTTAATGGTTTCTTGCTAGACATCTGATTTGGCTGTGGAAATGTGTGTGTGTGTGTGTGTGTGTGTGTGTGTGTGTGTGTGTACCAGATGGAACTCTTATTTTATTTTTATTTATTTTATTTATTTATTTATTTATTTATTTATTTATTTATTTAGAGATGAAGAGAAAGACAGAGACAGAAAGAAAGAGAGAAACATTGATTTTTATTCTTGCATATGCCCTGAGCAGGGATCACACTTGCAACCATGGCATATCAGGATGACTCTCTAACCAACTGAGCTACTCAGCCAAGGTCAGATGGAACTCTTTCATCAGAGGATTACTGAAGAAAGACTAATTAATTTATTCCCTTCCTTTAAAATGTTTTAATTGTCTGTGGTAGATTCTTTCCTGTGCATTATAGGGTTGTTAGAGCATCCTTGGGCTTCACTGACACCTCCCATGTGACAACCAAAAATGTCTCCAAACATTACTCAGTGTCCCCTGGGGGAACAATATTGCCTGTGGAGAGCGAGTTTTAATGTAACAATCTCAAAGTATTTTTGTATAATTGCTATAATAGCAATGTGTTGAGAGAGTATATGCTAGGCTTTCAAGTATGAATAGCACAGCCACAGCATGGAATATTATGTAGACATGGAAATAATGACTCAGCATCACATTAGTTTTTTGGAGGGAAGACCATGGGGTATTGCTGAGTAAAAAGGAAGAGTGGACACAGAAAATGTCTGTACAACACACAAAGAACATGTATAGCTAGGGTGTTATTCATGCATTTTAATAAAGCATATGAGTATGTATGTGTGCTAACAGGAAGAGAAGGGTTTTTTTGGTTTTTGTTTTTTATTACAGATGTCCCTCATTCCCCCCTCCCTTTTGTTTCTGATGTTTTTCATTGAAAAAGAAAAAAGTTCATGCTCCAAACTACCTGCATGGAGTTTCTAAAAGATAACAGAGCCCGGCGGGCATGGCTCAGTGGTTGAGCATTGACCTATGAACCAAGAGGTCACTGTTTGATTCCCAGTCAGGCACATGCCCGGGTTGCACGCTTGATCCCCAGTGTGGAATGTGAAGGAAGCAAACGATCAATGATGCTCTCTCATCATTGATGTTTCTCTCTCTTTTCCTCTCAAGGATAGTCATTTTTATTGACTTTTTGAAGTCAATAAAAATACATATAAAAATAAATAAAAAATAAAAGATAACAGAAAGGCCAGGAAGCACACTCCAGTTAGGCCTGATGCTTAAGGGTCCTGTCCTCCTTCAGAAAAAAAGGAGCCCTCGACTTACACCCCCATAGGCCTGTTTTAGCAAGTTCAATCTTTCCATTAACCCCTGGCAGCCTTAATGACTTCTTAATACCAGTTAATTAACAAATACTGTTGTGCCACCAAATGGATTCCTGAGAATGTCTTTGGTGTGGTCCAGGTCTGCTAAAATGAAGTGAGAGCCCATCCTTTGTTCTCCCCATCACTTTTCTTGTGGGCTCAAAGCACTTTGAATCTCAAATGAGCGGCCTAATTAATCTCTATAACTCTCCTGTGGGATGGGAAGGGCCTTCCCATTATCTTCACTTTGCAGATAGTAACAATTTATAGGGCTTGGCTGAGGTCACAGGAGAATTAGCATCTGAGCCAGAATGAAAATTCCCAGTTCCTAACCCCCTCCCCTCTCATCCCGTTCCCTAGACAACATTATTTCACCCTCTTGCTATAAAATTAATAAATGCAGCGGATGTTATTGTGTTGTAAGGAGCTACTCTTTGGTATATGCAATCTAGCAGCTATGGGGGCTTTTAAAAAGGCGAAGTCTGAAAAGGTAATAAAACATGTTTGTTTTTGGAAGCTATCTTATAGAACGGCTTTCAGACACGTGTACAAATCTATCTGCATGAAAGCAAAATTATTTATTTACACAAAACAGGGAACGTCTCCTCTGCTCCCGCCCCCTCTTCCAGGATCAGGTATTTCTGTGCCAGGTCCAAGATAACAGGTGTGCCTCAGGTGTTTCTTGCTCATAAAGAATAAGTGAAATTTTTTGAACTCTCCACGTGCTGTGATGATACAAATGAGATTACTGGGAATGCTTTTCCTTGTGTTGTTTGGTTTGATCTTTTTCTCAGTGTGGTTAATGGTTATGTTATGGCAAGCAACATCTTCATAGCATCACATGGCTGAAGTACAGGTCTCTATTGTTTAGAACTAGATATCTGATAGGAAAGGATAGAAATCCAAGTTGTATTCATTCAATTCAATAAGCATTCATTAAGCACCATTTAGTGACAAGCCAGTGCCAGGAGCTATGAATGGCATCACAGGCAGTCACATTTCCCAGAGTGACTTTCGGGTGACCTTTCCCATGTGCTCATTTGTAAAATCAGAAGGACTATGATGATCTCTTGATTCCTTCTAGCTCAGATGTTCAGGGACACTGCGATCATTTCAGACATGTTTATCTTACTTTTCATGTTCAATTGGCACAGACTCCTAGGGCTAGACTCGCCATTCTCTCTGTTAACAAGTAAACAAGTTCTTAAGCAGATTATGGGAACTAACTAATAAGTAATTAGGTGAGTTCTGTAAAGTCACTAGAATGGAATCCCAGGGTGGACCCTTTGGGATAGGGAGAGTTCTTTGATAATGCAAACACATTCTTTGGATTCCAGGTTCCAGCTGGGTTTCTGGGTGGCAGATTGAGGAGCTGGCTTTGGAGCTGTGGAGCTGACAGTAGGAGGGCATATCTGATCCCATTAGCTGTTATCAATCAGGACTCTCTGGGTAGAATCTCTAGAAACACTAAGATAACTCTGAATTTTATAGCGTCTGCTTGAGAAATGTAAACAATTTTTATACAGAGATCATACTATTCTGTGTTTCCGGGCTTATTATCAACCTGCAACACTAGAAAGCTTTACATTTTTTAATGCAATTGAGTTGATTATCAAAGAAATAGGCATTCCTTCCATGTAGAAAATTGCAACCAATAAGAGGCATTCCATTTATTATGCATTTAACTTGTGAGACATAATAAATAGTTCTCCTGATAATTATCAAAGCTGGATGTTTATGGAAGTAACACCCTCTCCATAAATCTAAAAAATTGCATATCCTTATGAGTGAGTCACATCTCAAAATTGGGAAATCATTACAAACATTTATTGACTATTTAAAGCTGACAAATGGTAAACAGAAATGCCATTTTTTTTATTAGCATTGGAAAAACACCCTCCCCCACTCTCCAAAGTCTGCTGTTCTTTTTGATAAATTGGTCGATTATTTCAAACAATATCATTGTACAAATAGACATTAACATGAAGTATGATGGTATGTCACTTTTGCGGAATTACATTCAGAGGTATATATATGACAGCTCGCATGTAGTCTTCAGGCCTGTATTTATGCAACAAGAAAATAGGCTTTCTTCAATGGATCACTTCATCACAGGTGGCTTACCCACCTGAAAGACACCTTCCTGTCAGAATTGGCAGACTTTCTCATGCATAACTAACCCATATTCTCATGGGAAGTGAAGCACATGATTAATCAGCTGAGAACAGTTAATTTGTTTACTTTGTCAAGAACAAGACCCAAGGTTCAAGTGTTACAGGAGATAGTACTTTTTTGACATTTAAAAGAAAGAGAGAGAGAGAGAGAGAAAAGTCAATGATATTTTCAATGAAGAGACTCACAGAGATTAAAATTTCTGAGAGAATATCAAGGCCAATTCATTACTTTATATGAGGAAAATGAAGCCCAGAGGTGATACTATTTGTCAAGTTTACAGAGCAAAAATGACACCTAATAGACCCTTACTCCTACTTGTTGGTGCTGGAGGAGGCTATAGTGGGGGAGGTTGTCACCTAGGCTGCTCAGCTGTCACTAGAGGATGGCATTACTCAGAGAAAGTCACCATGGTCAGGGTCCTACCCTCAGATTTGAACTCCTAAAAAATAAAATCTGTTGGCATTCCCATAATTTTTTGGATTCAGGAGAACTGATCTAAATGTCAAAGTATTAATTCATAAAGGGAAATATGATTTTTCATGTCTTCTACATACAGCACTTCCATTTTTAAATCATCCCTATGACAGGAGGCATCCTTATCATCCTTCATATGCTGAGTTGTTTATCAGAAGGCTGAGTTGATAATCAGAAGGCTGTTAGGTGAGCAAGGAAAGTAAGTAGGAAGGGAGAGAATGGTATCAAGGGCATGACATCAAGTCACCTTGATTTTACCTCTGAGGACACTGCTTTAATAATGAATAAGAGACTTATCACACCACTCTCTTTTTTCTGTAAATAAATATGGCAAAATTATGACTCTCTGGACTTCATTCATCAACAATACAGGCTGTTTGTTGCTATTGTTGTTTTGTCTTTGTGTGTGTGTTGTGTTTTTGGTGTGTTTTTTTCACAGTTTCCAGATAAGATTCAATGATATAGATTTGGTTTTACTTAATTGAATTTTATTTACATTTTTTATTCTCCCCTTTGAAGCAATCACCTTGGTTGGAGTTCCTGGTACTGTCTTGATAAGGGTTCTTATGTGACATTGTCTCTTCTTATTTGGACACTTACCAAAGAAGAGGGTCTGAAGGCCCACCTTCCTCAAAGTCCTGAGGCATCACACCTGACCCCAGCAGATGCTACTGCTGTTGAACCTTTGAGGACAGATGACAGGAGTGCTGACCCTCTGTCTCCAGGAGTAAAGACTCGCCCAGGACCCGTGGTTGCCAGATAATGCCAACATCATTCTCTATTGTTGGCATGTGCTGTGCCCTGTGGGAGTAGGAGAAGGTCTCCATCTCTGCACCTCTTTTGGCCAAGAATGCTTTATTTTCCTTCACTACAGGGTTGCTAGGCAGTAGGAAGCAGAATTAAAATTTGCTTACATTTTTATTCAAACTTAATGTTTTATTCCCTAGAGATATGATCAGTAATCAGACCTAGAAATATAATCAATCATCAGAATTCCACAGGTATGTGTCAAACATTTCAGTCACTTATTAGCAGTTAATTTCTTGGTTTATTGACAAATACAGCAAATTATATTCATCACATCTGGTTTTGGTTATTTTTCTCTAGGAGGCAGCCTTAGGCCAACTCTGTAGGTCAGTGATGGCGAACCTTTTGAGCTCGGCGTGTCAGCATTTTGAAAAACCCTAACTTAACTCTGGTGCCGTGTCACATATAGAAATTTTTTGATATTTGCAACCATAGTAAAACACAGACTTGTTTTTTGATATTTATTTTATATATTTAAATGCCATTTAACAAAGAAAAATCAACCAAAAAAATGAGTTCGTGTGTCACCTCTGACACGTGTGTCATAGGTTCGCCATCACTGCTGTAGGTGATGGGGGATTGAAGAACACCTGACCACTTCTCCTGGGAGGCCCAAATGAATCTAGTGGCATTGGGAATGGAGAGAAGAGCGGATGAAAGATAATATGAGTAGAATTCCAAGGGTAACAAATTGGATATAGGGGACAAGGGAGAAAGTGATATCAAAATGATTATAAAAACAATGATCAATAGAAGGGTTTTATGGTTAAAGAAAGCTCTGGGAAGTGAGACAATTGTTAAGTGTTTATAACTATTTCCTGAACTAGACTACAGTTTCTCTATTAGCAGGGAACCTGTCTTTCAAGCCATACAAAGGAATGTCAGGAGGATAGTTGGCCATGATGTCAATTTATAAGGAATGTCAAAACATCCTTGGGAGATAGTGTGATGTAAAAATGTTATCTCCCACAACTGCTCTTTGAAATATTCCTGTACATGATTAGAAATAGAATTGCCATAAAGCTCCTTGGGTTGGCTATGTAAGTGATTCCTTCAAGAGAAATGTTTGAGTAATAACATTTAATAGCTAAATAATCTTGTAACTTCAGGACTTTTGTTCTGTTAAATGGGCTTACAGATGTGAGGATTTCAAATGCTCAGAACACTAAAGTTGAACCAAGCACTACCTCAGTGGTCCTTTCTTCTTCTGTTTCTGCTCTTCCCTGTGCAGTACTCATCTTCTTTTAATACATGTTTAACAAATCTTTTTAACCAGGAAAACCAAATTGTTAGCCAAACATGGTGTTCAGGTATTTCCATGGACTTTCCCCTCCATTTATCTATCTTATCAGGTCTTTCAATTCAATATCCATAATCAATAGTGATTGATAATAAATGTCAATAATAAAAAATACATCCATAAATATATAGTAGAATATGACACTTAAGAACTCAGGCTATGCCCAGCCAACATGGCTCAATGGTTGAGCATCAACCTATGCACCTGGAGGTCATGGTTTGATTCCCAGTCAGAGCACAGGTTGTGGGCTCGATCTCTGGTGGGGCGAGTGCAGGAAGCAGCCGATCAATGATTTTCTCTCATCATTGATGTGTCTGTCTCTCCCTCTCCTCTCCTCTCTGAAATCAATAAAAATATATTTTTTAAAAAAGAACACAGGCTGCTGTGCTAGGAATCCTGACCCTATTACCACTTGTTAGTGATATCAATTGTGTAATATAGGGCAATTTAATTGGACTTTCATGGCTTCAGTTTTCCTTAGAAAGGAGATGTTCATACTCACCTCATGGGGTTGTTTGAGGATTAAGTGAATTAATACACATAAAGCACTCTATTAATTCCCACCACATAGTAATTGCTCAATAATGTGTTCATTAAATAACAGCGGAATACCTATCATTCTTTCATCTACCCCCAAAATAGTGTAAATAGTATTTTACAATTCACATGATCACATTCCTCATTATAATAATATTTTTTAAGAAACAGGCAAAGGATTATGATCTTTTTTCTACAATAAACCAAATTGATGATAGGAAAGGTTAAATGACTTGCCCAAGGTAATGTGGCCTAGTCTTGTAAAACTGAGCAAAGAGATATTTTACTCACTGTATTTTTAAAATAACAGGTCATTCATCTATGTGAACATGTAATTCATACAACTTTAGAAAGTACAATAACATACAAAGGAAAGTTCAATACTAAACACTTTATGTTGGCATATAAACCAAGGTCAGTGAAATTAAAAATCTTCCATTCTTAAAAATCAAGGGACATGGTAATAACTGTAAAACTTTTTGAGATTCTGTCACAGGTGAATCTCATAGATCTTAGGGGATATTTTCACAAATTAGAAAAAGGCACCCTTCCAAGACATTTTATGATTTTATTAGATGATGACACTACTGCTCTATACTGGGAAATGTGGTAAAGAAAATGCCAATCTGTAGTGTTTATAATGTGAATCTTGTCTTGTGGAATGTGACTCAAAATACCACTTGCGGGCGCACATGTACAGTGCGATTGAAACTTCGTGGCCCATGCGCAGAAGTCGGTATTTTGTGGAAGAGCCACACTCAAGGGGCCAAAGAGCCACATGTGGCTCGTGAGCCGCAGTTTGCCGACCACTGACCTAGACTTATCATTGTTGTGGCTTTTTAAAAATGTACACAAGCACTGAAAAGTTTTCTGTATTGATCATGTCCTTCCCTTCCTTCCTTCCTTCCTTCCTTCCTTCCTTCCTTCCTTCCTTCCTTCCTTCCTTCCTTCCTTCCTTCCTTCCTTCCTTCCTTCTCCCATGCCTGCCTGCCTGCCAGAATTTAGAGAATGTTAACTTTTGATTTTTTTTTAATATTAAGAGACCTATTCTATTTTTACAGACCTAAAAAAAACTTCCTTTTTTAAATCTAATATCTATGATGAGGCACTTTTAAAGACATTAAAAATTATTATGAAAATTTCAAACCTACAAGAAGTACAGAGAGAAAATAATAAAATAATTTCATGTGCTAATCACCCAGCTTCAAAAATTAACTTGAGAACAGGCTTACTTCATCTATAATCCTACTTTGCACCTCTCCTCCCTGATTATTTTGAAGCAAATCTCATACATGATATCAGTTCTTCATAAATATTTCAATATGTATCTCTGAAAGATAAGGATTCTTCCAAAATGTAACTTCAATATCATTATTACACTAAAAAATTAGCAATAATTCCTTACTATTACTAAATATCCAGCCAGTGTTCAATTTTCCTGATTCTTTTTTTCTCTTACTGTTTGTTTGATTCAGGATTCCCATGAAGGCCCAATTATGATTGGTTGACTTATCTCTTAAATCTCTTTTAATAAATATATAGCCCCTTCTCTTTTCCCTGCATCTTATTTGTTGAAGAAACTGAATTGTGTGCTGTGTACTGTTGTGTAATTACTTTGAGTGGTGTATTTTCTGTAAATTGGTAGTTAGGCCTAGATGTTTTATATAAGATTTGGTTTATACTTTTATTTCACTTTTAAGCATCATCTCCTGATAAGCAGAATTATATATTTCTATCAGAAAGTACATGATGATTATCCATCTTTCTTTTTGTAAAGATAGCTGCCACAAATAATCTGCCTAGAAGATTAAAAATAACCTAGGAGTTTCAAAATGGTGATAATTTGATAATTTTAAATTGTCTATATTATTGAGTTGCCCTGATGTAGAATATTTATAGAAAAGGCAATATGAGTGCTTGAATAGGTCTTATTTACTATTTTTCAAAAACCATGAGTTGTTTTCCTAGTATCCTCTAAATATGAACAATGAGATTTAAGTAATTTATAAATACATGAATTAACATTTCTATGTACTTTAATTTATCACATTCATTAATCTTAACTTTATGTTCAAATTTACCCATTGTTGGTAAGAAAGCATCTGAAAGGTGGCTCCTGATTTCTTTGGTCTTGAGTCTAGTAATCTTTGCTAGGTTCTTGGTTTCTGGTACTGGACTAGCCCTCTAACCATAAACCACTAGAAAAACTACAAAATATATGTTTTTCAGATATTGGCCCAAAGGTAGCATGGGAATAGAATCCATGACAGAAAACATACTAATGAGGTAATTCCTGATGTCTTGGCTTTCTGCCTGAATGATTATTCTGGATCATGGCCCAGGAGTGAGAAGTCCAAGCATAAGGCCTCACAAAGAAAAGGTGATAGAGATCGGAGTTCAGGGAGGCTGAAATTGCTGGTGCAAAGGTAATTTCATATTTCATAGGTAATGTACATTTTGAATTTGTGGGGCAGAATACCAGAGAACAAGGGGCTTTAGAGAAAGAGGTCCTAAATCTACATTAAATTTCTCTTGACTTTTTGTCTGGATGTTAGTCTGAAGTAATAGGTAAAGAATTACTATTAAGAAAAAATAACTATAAGGGAACTACAAACTGAACCCCCCCCCCCAAAAAAACAACCACAAAAAACAAACAAACAAACAACAACAAAAAAAACTACTGAGATTCATCTACAGCTAGGAGATATTTGAAATCCATCTAGCATGAGTGGAAAGACCTTGTTGAACAACCAGGCATATTCAGTAGAGGCTCTCGAAAGGCCATTCCCTGGGGGCAAGGCTAAACTAGCTCTGAAAAATGCTACTCTAAATCCACTCCAACAGAGCATAAAAACATCCTACATAAGTTTATTTTTAGAACAAAGCTTTTGAAAAGAAGACAGAAATGAAAGACTGAACAATATGGATGATGCCACATATCCAATTAAAATTACTAGATATTTGGAGAAATTGGACATGTATCCCACAACCAGGAGAAAAATCAGTTAATAGAAACAGAGCTGTGCCTGCTTAAGTATCAAACCTAAAGATTTCAGTTAAGTGATCGTCCTACTTGCCATTGTGTTGCATGGTGCCTGTGACCACTCTCTGCCCTTGGCTTCTATAACACCAGGCATGCCTAGTACCCACTACTTCTACAATCTCTTCTCATCCTCCTTTGCTGATTTTTCAGTTGGCCTTATACCTAAGTCTTAGTCTTCCTTGTGGCTTTTTTCCCCTCCCTCTTTCTAACTTATACTTCAAATTCTCTTGGAAAATCTCATCTATTCCAATGTCTTCAACTAAACACTTGTTTTAAAAAGCTTTTGTTTATAATAATAAAACATTATAGTGATTTTTTATAATTATTATAATGTCTATATGCATCAGCCTTTATACAACATTGTTCCATACACTATTTCCTTTTACTTTCACATGACTCCTGTGTGGTAGAAAACTCAGAAAATTCATCTTAACAAAGAAGGAAATGAAAGTTCAGTGAGATTAAGGTACTTGCTCAAGGTCACCTGTCTGGGAAGTGGTTTGGCACAATCTAGAATCTAGTATTTCTGTCTCTTCAGATCATGCTTTTTTCCAACTCTGTGGTTTCCTAGAATTTATCATTCATAACCCACAAGGACTAAACACATGGTGAATTAACACATATTCAATAATCATCACACCTGATACTAAGAAATTGGCTGAGGAGTGCATTTAATTTTGAAAGAGAAAAGTCTCCTTTTTGGGCAAGGATGTGTAGAACAGAGTCTCTTTGAGTAATGTCTTTAAATGGTCTGAGGCAGAGCCTGTCAGGTGATTCATGCATCACATTGACATTCCAAAGAGTCAGATTGCACAATGTGCTTTTGACTCTCTCCCTCTGAGCAATTTGAACTATTTGTGCTCACATGTCCTATTATCGAGTTATGTGCCAATGTGGAAGTTCAGTTTCATTATAGACCAGGACTCTTATCTGTGGAAACAGGCAGAACAGTCCAGGGTAACTCCAGTATCAGGTCTTGGGTGGCTTACATTTTGAATTCATTGGTATTTACTTTCTTTATAGGGAGTCCAGTGCCTTACATAACAAGGTTTTGTCAGTGGTGACAATGGCTTCCTTATATAGCTCATGCCCCATCACGGTAGTTAGGAATGTTACACACATTTTCTTCCCTCAACTCAGGAATCTCTAATATGCTCTTTGATGTAATCCCATAGCTTTTGTTTTGGTATCTGATCTAGAAAGTCAAATGGGTGAACACCTTTTGACTTGACTCAGTTTGTCTGAGCACATTCAAATATGGACCAAACTCATTGGTCCTCACGAAACAAGTATGCCTCCCCCTTCTTTCTATACACAACACACACATATTATCAATGACAAAAACAGAAGCACACTCACACAAATAAACAAAAAATAGCCTGAGAAAACTAAATTTTCATTGAAGCACTTTTCTGTTCAGATCTATTTTCTCATTCACAATTTAAAAGTATTATGGCAAGACTTATTTTAAAGTAACCTAGTAGCAGTATTTTAAATTGATGCCTCTGGTAGATGTGTAAATCTAACACACATCTTTTATATTCTTCAGAGTAGCACATATGATTGTTTCATATAATAAGAGTCCTGGACATATTGCCTATGTCCGTCATGACCAGGACAACCAAACAACTGGTCACCATGAGGTGCTAGCATAGAAACCAACCAATCAGAACCTAATCTGGGTGAACTACGAAGGCAGTTCCTTCACGGAGCTCTCACTGTAAGGTTAGGTCAGGGATGAGAATTCAAAATTGTCACCAGCACAGCCCTGAGGTGCTGCTTCTCAGAGCGGCCAAGGATACACCCGGTAGTGGACTGGGGGCGTGACTTAAGGGCTGGCACCAATGTGAAGGCAGGGCCATTCTGGATTTCCCAGAGGAGCCAATGGCTATCTAGGAGGCGGAGCTTTTGACGCTGACTGGCATAGAAACAGACCAATCAGAACCTAATCTGGGTGAACTGTGAAAGCAAAACCTAAGGTGGGGGCTGAGGAGGGGTTTTAAAGCAGGTGTAAGGTGTAAGAAAGCCATTCAATGTTTTAATAACTGGTTTGGCAGTATAGTGCATATTGCTGGCTATCAGTCTATAAATAGGGATTATGTATTTTTGTCTGCCAAGAGCATCTCCTCCTGCTGAAAAAGGCTTTTCCCCTGATTAAAGCAATCCTATCCTATATAATCTATCTATACTAATAACAGGGTAATATGCTAATTAGACCTGGTCGACAGGCCATCTTCCAGATGTCTGACTTCCTTCCAGACAAAGCCACAGTGGTGGGGGCCGAGGCAGAGGCAGTTAGGGGCAATCCGGCCAGCAGGGGAGAGCAGTTAGGGGTGAGATCAGGCTGGCAAGGGGTTAGGGGCAACCAGGCCAGCAGGGGAGGGCAGTTGGGGGGCTACCAGGCCATTGGGGAAGGCCGTTGGGGGTGATCAGGTAAGCAGGCAGGCAGAGGTGGTTAGGGGTGATCAGGCAGGCAGGGGAGCAGTTAGGGGCATTAGGCAGGCAGGCAGGTGAGTGGTTTTGGGCCTAATCCGGCAGTTGGACATCCCCCAAGGGGTCCCAGATTGGAGAGGGTGCAGGCCGGGCTAAGGGACCACCACCCCTCCCCCCGTGCACGAATTTCATGCATCAGGCCTCTAGTCCTATACAATAAAAGTGTAGTATGCAAAATGTCCCCTCAACTGGGAGTTCATCTGAGAGTTTGACCAGGGGGCAGGGTTGGCCGGGGGATAAAAAAGAGTATCCGGCCGGCCGCCGGCAGCCACTAGAGACTCTACCAGTGCAAGAATTTTGTGCACTGGGCCTCTAGTTAGCATTTATAAAATGCTATAAAATTTATGTATGAATGTCCTATGCTTGTAGTGTTTATCTTAGTGGGGATGAAATAATATATTGTAACTTTGTATTTTTCTTTCTACATACAAATATATATGCCTGTCACCAGAAAGTGAAAGGAAGGATTAAATGAGGAAGGATCAGAAAAAGAGTCAATTAGTAGTGTCAATTCTGAATTCCTCTTGTCAGTGCACCTATGTCATACAGATATATCACTACAATGAAATCGTTAGTTTGTATTAGTTTGTGAGCTCTGGGTTACATTTGTCTCACACTTCATCATACCAGGGGTATATTCAATGCTACACAATTTTAAGTGTTTCTGTTTTCCTAAAGTAAAACCACATACCACATCAATAGAATGTGCTTGGTGACAGGCTATATTTCCCTCAGTAAATAGCCTAAACAAGTAAAGTTCTATATGTTTCTTGCCACCTTGAAGCAATTAGGTTTAAAATGGAGTCTTAGAGCTGGTTATAATAATTGAAAACAAGATAGGGTTTTGTCAATGTATGTTTCTAGAACACATACAGTGTTGATTTCACTAGAAAAAAGGTATTTTCATCAGTGGTTTAATAGGTAGATTACTCTGTGTGTGTGTGTGTTTGTGTGTGTGTGTGTGTGTGTGTGTGTGTGTGTGTGTGTTTGTCAGCCTGCCCAGAATTTAAAGTTGAAACTGGTAATAAAATAGCACTAAGTCCCAATTTTTTTTAGTGAGATTTTGTTTAAGACATTAAACTGAGCTGGAGAATGTATAGTACAAAAGTAGCAATGTCCAAAAAAATTAATTTCAGGCAGTATGGCCATTGAAGGTAGTAGAAAATTTAAGTTAATGACTGTCAGTGTCTTTCAATTCTCAATATTACTTTTCTTCTAACCTCATTATATTTGTTCAGACTTGATGCTGTCGAATATTTTAGCCTCCAGAGAGCACAGAGATGTGAGAATGACAATCTCTCCATTATGCCTTCAAGACCTTTTCTTCAATTCTTAAAGTGAGATTCTCCAAGACCCTCGGCAGCACCAGCACACGTGGGCACTTTTCCTGCTGCCACACAGCAAGGACTGCACTGCTGGGTAGTGCTTACCTGGCACTAAGGCCTGGATGCCTGTCCCGGTAATTCCAGGGTGGGTATTATTATCCCTCTTTTACAGATGATGAAACGGAAGCTCATATAATGTAAGTAATTTCTCTAAATTAGAAAGCACTAGAGTTTAGATTTGAACAAAATCTTCAAAACCTTTTCTCTTTCTTTTTTAATAAACTGCCCTCATTAGGCTATTCTACATTTTTTAAAAGGTGGTTTCTCAGGTCCATTAGTCACAAGAATGGTGATTCTAAGTTTCATGAATATTTAAATCTGATTTGTGCTAAGTCGGTTTATTTAGCTGATGTAAGTTGTGTTAAAATGATGTTCTATTTAAAGGTAGACAAGAAAGGCCCATAACAAGGATTCAGAAAATTGGGTGTACTTGTTAGTGCCCATTGCTGCCTATCTTCTGTCCTTGTATAAGCCTCTTAGGTTTTTGTGACATTCATTTCTTCATCTGTGTAATATAGGAATTTGGTAACATAATCTCTATGGTCTTCCATTGCTAAAAATCTGTGATTCCATATTGTGTCATTTTGCTAAAATGCATATTTCCTTTCAATGTCTACTGCTTCTCTGCCTCACAATCAACCAGGTAGAATAGAAACAGGTTTCAGTTAAGTAACACAGGATGGTCTATGAGGATTGACCCCGGGTGGGCATAAGAATTGGCTTTTAAAAGGTGGCTCCACAGGTCACTTGTCCCAGGGCATCCCTTCAGGAATGGCAGGTGTCCCTGCCTCATGGCCCTTAAAACTCCATCAAAAATAGATTATATAAGTTCTGATTTTCTGAATAATTACTATACTGAAAAATTACTTTTAGCTATCTATTTCAAAGTAACAAGAGTATTTGGCTGAAAACTCTCTTCAATGTTGACAAATTACATTCAAATCAAACATTAGCTAAAATGTTTTTTTTCTATGCTGCCCTGAGCAGTGGCCATTTCTAGTAGCAATTTTATTCCCTTTCAACATACTGATGTCAAATAAATATGTAGATTTTAAGTAACTGTGATAAAACTGTTTAAGTATTTTACTGTTTTCTAATATACATATATACTGTTTACATTTATATATATATATATGTATATATATATATATACACACATATATATATATAAAACTATAGCCTATGTATTGTTCAATTTCAAAATCTGTTTTGATTTATTTACTTAAATAGAAATGGGGAGTCTCATGAAAATAGGGATTTGTATTGTTCTCAGACAAACTAAAAAGATATATTTACATTTTAGAACCCCAACTCGTATCAGTCAGGGTAGAGGAGGATACTATGCAATAGTAACAACCTCAAAATCTCACTAGGTATAACACAAAGTTTTGTATCTCACTCATGTCCTATTCTGACGTGGGTCAGGCAGCTGTTTCCCAGGTGTAAACTGGGGACCCAGGATTCTGCCATCTGAAACAAGAGGGAAGGAGAAAACAGAGAAATGTAGGCATATTGATATATTCAGGCTAGGAAGTGTTTAGGAAGTAGCTTCTGCCCACATCCCATTGGTCAGGATCTAGTGTCACATGGCATCACACTATAAGAGGTTGGATAATGTAGTATTTTGTGTGCTAGATAGGAAAAAATGAGATGGGATTTGGTAAAAACACAGCGTTAAGTCTGCTACAACTCTTAACTCAAATTTAGCATGATATTCCTTGGCAATAACTTTCAAGATGAAAAAGAAATATATAATTTTCACGAGCCACAAAATCAAAGGCAAACAAAAGCATTAAAATTGTCTAAAAATGTGGCAAGAATGGTGTAAGAATATTTGTTCAGTGACAATGAACATTTCTGTTCATGAACTCAAAGTAAACAGAACTGGTCCCTGAAATTCATCAGAGGCACTGACATTGATTCTTCTTTGGGTGTACTATTTTAAAAAAAGGACATGCTTCAGATTAGGGAATACTTCCGATTTCATTCTTTCCAAATAGTTTTTCAAGGAAAAACAGATGGAGGAGAAACTGATCTATAATAATAAAAGCATAATATCAACCGAACTACAGAACAGCAGAATGACCATCACAACAACCTTCCGGACAACAATGTTATGACACCAACTGGTGCCAGGCCAGCCAAGGTGGGTGTGATGTGATTGGTCGGGAGCCTGGCCATCACCCCATGATCGCCCTGCAGGGGGAGGCCCAGTCCACTGACCAGCAGGCTCTGGTGGGTGGGCGGGCCTACCTCTTTGGGGAAATTGATCATAGGGCTCCAAGACTGTGAGAGAGCAGAGGCCAGACTGAAGGATCCCCCAGGTCCCCGAGTGCATGAATTTCATGTACCGGGCCTCTAGTCTAATCTAATAAAAGAGAAACATGAAAATTGACTGTACCTTTGCTACATCCACAAGCCACACCCACCAGCCAATCAGGAGCAAATATGCAAATTAACCCAAGTAAGAAGGCAGCGGCCAGGGAGCTGGAGTGAGCAGGAGGCTTGGGTTGCCCCCAGCAATGGAGGAAGCAAAGCTTTCTGAACCCCTGCTGGCCCTGAGCTCCACTCAAGACTACAAAGTTTCAATTTTAGAAGATAAATAAATCCCAGATATCTGCTGGCAACCCAGGCTTCCAAGACCTGGGCTCTGCTCAAGGCTACAAAGTTTCAATTATAGAAGATAAATAAATCCCAGATACCTGCTTCCAGCCTGTGGCCGTGGCCAGCCTGAAAACGGCCCTCAGCCCCTCACTCAGGCTGGCCACACGCCCATGGGGTGAGGGTCCCCACTGGGGGGGTTGACCAGCCTTAAAAAGGCCCTCAGCCCCTCACCCAGGCTGGCCAGGCACCCCAGCGGGACCCTCACTCTGATCCAGGACACCCTTCAGGGCAAACCAGCTGGCCCCGACCTGTGCACCAGGCCTCTATCCTATATAATAAAAGGGTAATATGCAAGTTGACCCTAACAGCTGAACCACTGGGGATGACTGGTCACTATTACACACACTGACCACCAGGGGGCAGATGCTCAATGCAGGAGATGCCCCCTGGTGGTCAGTGCACTCCCACAGGGGGAGCTCTGCTCAGCCACAAGCCAGGCTGATATCTGCCAGCACAGTAGTGGTGTGGGAGCCTCTCCCACCTTCTCAGCAGCGCTAAGGATGTCTGACTGCAGCTTAGGCCTGCTCTCCACTGGCAAATGGACATTCCCCGAGGGCTCCTGGGCTGCCAGAGGGATGTCTGACTGCCAGCTTAGGCCCGATCCCCCCAGGGAGCAGGCCTAAGCCAGCAGGTGGACATCCCCCTAGGGGTCCCAAACTGTGAGAGGGCACAGGCCGGGATGAGGGACCCCCCCAAGTGCACCAATTTTCGTGCACTGGGCCTCTAGTATATTATAAATACTTAACTTATCAACTAATTACAATTGTGAATCTTATTTGTGTTTTGATTCAAACACACTATAAAAAATGTGATATTTATGATACAATTAGAAGTTCTATACTAAATGGATATTTGATGCCATTAAGTAATTATTAATTTTAGATGTAATAATGAGATGATTATTTCTTTTTAATAATCTTTCCTATATTTTAGAGACACATACTAAAATGTTTAAAAATGAAATTATGTGATGATAGGATTTTCTTCAAAATAAGAAGGGATGACTAGGATTTTCTTCAAAATAAGCAATGTTAGTCTGGTGTAGGAATGAAACCAGACTAACTGTGAATTGGTAATATTTGATGCTGAGATATGGGTATAGGTACATGAAGATTTGAAAGTGGTCAAAATGTACAAACTTCCAAGTATTGGATAAATAATCACTAGAGGTGTAATGTACAACACAATGACTATGGCTAACACTGCTGTAGAATAATATGAAAGTTGTTAATGGAGTAAATCCTAGGAGTCAGAAAGCATCACAAGGAAAACAGATCTTTTTTTTTTTCCTTTTGCTTTTTATTATGTCTATATGAGATGATGGATGCTAACTAAACTTAGTGTAGTAATCATTGCACAATACATGTAAGTTGAACCATTATGCTGTACACCTTAGACCAGCCGTGGGCAAACTACGGCCCGCGGGCCGGATCCGGCCCGTTTGAAATGAATAAAACTAAAAAAAAAAAAAGACCGTACCCTTTTATGTAATGATGTTTACTTTGAATTTATATTAGTTCACACAAACACTCCATCCATGCTTTTGTTCCGGCCCTCCGGTCCAGTTTAAGAACCCATTGTGGCCCTCGAGTCAAAAAGTTTGCCCACCCCTGCCTTGGACTTATATAGTGATGTCTGTCAATTATATCTCAAAACTAAAAAAAATATATATTTGTTTTATTCTACTTTGTTTATGTTTTCTATTTCCCACAATAAAAACTAAAACAAGTCCCCCAAATATAACATTTAATTGTCAGAGGATTATTAATTTTTTACTATTGATACATTGCTGGTTTATTTTTTACATCTATATTTCTCTTTCTGATTACTTTGCTTTTTTAAAAAAGTGTTTCAATCTTTCATGTCAACTGTAGTGCTTATTTTTAAAAATTTTGGTAGAGAACAAAGATGTTGCTTCAAAATGAATGCATGTAGCAGAACAACACAGAAGTTGTACTACATTGAAGTTACCCAATATAAAGAATCAATGATGTCCTGAGAATCCTAGAGTGTGAAAGGAATATGTTCATTGACTGCTAGGATAGACAAAGTAGAAGTAGCCAATTAAAGAATCATTCCTTCTCTCCCCACTTCCTGAACGACTCCTTTGAATTTTCATGATTGCTTAAAAAAAATATTAAGTTCTCTAATTACGAAGGGTCATTTTCTCGCAAGAGGACTGAACTATTTTGCTTAGCAAAGTTAAGAGGTCTCTGTACCAAAAACAAACAAACAAAAACCTTTTATCCCTGACCTTGCAAATTGTGTCAATTCAATTATAATCAGAAATATTTTTCTTGAGAATTTTCGGTCTTGCTCCCAGTCCTGAAGCTCTTGATATTTAGCCATTGATGTTTACTAAGGACATTTAAAGTGCAGAATTCAGTGACATATTCCAGAGTAAGCTCTGAGATCCCAGTTAGGATCAACTATTGACTTCTTAAAGAAGTCAGTCTTTGCTTTTCTGTTGTTGATGTTGTTGTGTGTTTTCTTTCTCTAGCACTTTTTATCAAAGGAATAAAGCTTTATTTTTTGACACTTTGGGTGGAGAAAGAAGATTACTACTAGAAAGCTACAGTTCATAGTTTAAATCAGACCAAATTCTACCTATTTTCCTTTCCAAGCTGAATGTATCTTTCTCTCTTAAGTTTGATCTGGTTCCTAAAGGGTAGCACCTAATCATTGTCATGTATTTCAGGCCCTTTAATTGAACCCCAAATTATACTGTGAATGTGAGGAAAACTATTTTGAAGACATATTAGTATAGAGACATATTAGTATGTCTTTTCAATATTATGTGATCATTTCCCTTTCAATTATAGATTTGGATTTCCCTTGTGTCTTCAATATGATTTTTGTTTGTTTGTCAAAGAAGAAAATTCTCTGTGAGCTGGTCATTCTGTCTAGTTCAGGCTTTTCTTAAATGACCTCTAATGTGTTATACTTATTCTATGTCTTGTAAACTTGGAAGATGCCCTTGTGAACTGATAACTATGGAGTTTCACGTGGAAAATAATGCCAGTATTAATTCCAGGAACTTGGAAGAAACCAATTAGCTTCCTCAAATCAACAATTCAAATTTGCAGGTGGTGTTCAGGGAATCTATATATATAAAAGCCTAATTGACCATTTGGCCGGTCGCTATGACAACACACTGACCGCCAGGGGGCAGATGCTCAATGCAGGAGCTGCCTCCTGGTGGTCAGTGCACTCCCATAGCCAACCTCCCACAGCCAGCCAACCTCCCACAGTCCCTCCCCCCCAGCCAGCCCTGATTGTCCCCAATCGGGACTGAGCTAGATGGCTCTGATCGCCAGCCAGGCCGAGGGAGCCCACCGTGCACGAATTTGTGCACTGGGCCTCTAGTTCTTAATAATGAACACTTAGCAATATTAATTTAGAAAACTCCTAATACCACTTTGAACAAATCTTATTGGATCCCTAGATAGGTAAGTCAAACTAAATTTGGCAACTGCTCAAACAACAGTAGGAATAGGGGTTATTCCATATACCTTCTAGACTTTTCAGAGCCTTTGGACAATAAATCAGATAAAAAAGTATCTACTGAGTTTTCACTTTTCAAAAAAATACCTAAAACAAAAAGACATAGTTTTGGCCCTGCAGAACTATTACTATATAGCATATAAAAATTGCAAAATCATATGATATTGTGCCTGGATCCTTATGTGTTAAAAGAGTATTTAGAGATATACTTTGGAAGAGTTAACAATAATGGGTGATGAGGAAAGTAGTGGAGTAAATATTGTGATGGATGAGAGCATTTTTAAAAACTTTGCAAGCAAAACCTAAGTGAATATGTGATTAAGACCATAGTCATCACTTTTCTTCTGTATGACAAAGGGGTCAGTTTCTCCTGAAGGACATCTCCATCTTGAAGGTGGAGGATCTGAGTCAGTGAGAAACTGAAAGATTCCCGTCTGTCCTTGTGGGGTTCACTCTCCCTGGCCAGTTCCAGTTGGTCCCATATACCCCACTCCTTTCCATTTTCCTTTCTGACTGCCTGCTCTGCTGACTTCAAGCTGCAGCATCAGAACTTTGGGAAATGGTCTCCTATTGAATGTTTCACCAGCACCCATAGTTGCCCCAGGTTAATTATTTAAAACAAATTCTTTGTTATGCATATTGGCTTATCATATCCTACTAACTGACTTCTTTGCTCAAACTCTGACTCGTTCAATCTCCAGCTCTCTCTTCTAAAACTCTGCATTCACTTTTCACCTGGCATTGTCTCATGACTTTAGACACCGCTCAGAGGCTAAGCATTGATTTCTTTGGTCAATCTGTCAGGTAAAAAAGAATTAACTGAGCAGTTGTCATGTGACAGTCACCCTGCCAGACACAGCGATACAAGATGAATCTTTAAGGAGTTCTAGTGAGAGAGACAGAACCATAAAGAGAAATATTTACTATGAAACTGCTAACACTTGCATTTTATACCTCTTCACCTGAAAGAGCCTCTTCCAAAGCCCTGTAGTAATTGCTATTTCTCCTTTGGATCCCTCCTTCTTATGATTTCTTATGATTTGTTAGACAGGATGGTAGAAATCTTCACTTTACCCTGATTATTTCCCTCTACTCGGGCAAAACCCTACTAGGTGCCCTACCCGATATCCTCAAATTCGGGAGATTTCACATCTAGCTGATACAAACAGATATTACTCCTGGTCCATTGTGAGGATCAGAGACTACTATCTTTCATTTGGGGGTAATTTTTCCTAGCCTTGGGTAGTTTTTTTGTGTGTTTTTTTTTCACATGCATGTGCATATCAGCTGGATCATTATTGTGGGTCCTCTGCAGGTCCCCAGATTTCTCTCTTTTTGCAGACCTCTCCTGTCACTCTGTTCTGTAAACTGTGGTGTCTTTGGTCTCCCAGCTCCTTCTTTTCAATTCAAAGCATCCACCTGGCTCCACCCCAGCTCCCCATTTCTGACCTGTGGCTTGGAAACTCACAGGGCAGTAAGTGAGGGCAACTTTTAGAGCTATGTCAGAGATAACCGTCCTTCGTGGCCTGATAGCCTGTGTCTTGAAAACCATTGTTTTATTTATATCACCCTTTTAAAAATTGTTTTAGATAAATCCAGACCTTGCCACTCGATCTTGGACAGAAGCAGAAGTTCTGCCAGATATCAAATGTTGGATTCATAAATTTGTATTCAGTTTTTTTAAGTCCCCTCCATCCTAATGTAGAAGCATCTATTCCCACAAACCCCCAAAAGGAAATCCCTCAATGTACTAAGCCAGTGAGTAGACTGTAATCTACATGCTAAGGGCAATCATGGGTATATATTTTGTTGGCACCTCACAGGGTTGTTGTTGAAAAGCTTCCTAGAGAAGGTGATGCTCAAGTTGTTTCTAAAGAGTAAATAAGAGCAAACATGGATGAAGGAAAGAGAGGAGGAGGCCGATGGGAAAGCTAAAGAGAACCTAATACTGCCCTCCATTGGCTTACTTTCTAAGAGGCAGACAGACTTCCATAAGACCCAACTTTGCCATCGACTTTTCTGCAAGTCACAAAAAGACATTGATTTTGCCTCCATTAGCCTTGCCTGTCTACAGGCTTGAACCCAAAGTACCACCTGGGCTCATTGTTGTTGGGTAGCGCGACCTGTTGTCTCCATCAGGCTGCTGCCTTGCAAGGACTTTGCACATTTTCCCTCGGCTCAGAGTGGGACCCTCTGAAATAAAATGAGTTCCCTTTTCCTACTCCTTACTCACTCTGCTATCACTGTACTATAGCTGTAACAGATTTTATCCTTCCTCCTAACAGATGAATTCTTTTTTCTTTTCTGATGTTGGTTTATGTGATGGTTGCTGTGTGCTTACTCCTTTTATAGAAGCAGGAACAGAAGGGAGAAGGGTGGCCGAGTGGTAGGAAAGAAGCCCCTGTGAGTGTATCATCACCTGTCCTCCTCCCATGTTGCCCATTTGTGAATGCTCTGGGCCTCCTGCTATGTAAGGCTCTGGGGAAAATGTAGCCACATGGTGCTCAGCCTTACAACTTCAGGAAAAAAAATCCCAGGGAATCACCTCGCAATAACAGATCTTGTTATTCTCTAACATTTAATAAAGCCTGTAGTGATAGATGCTGAACATGAGCTGGTGTAGTATCTGCTTTTTTGAAAAGCTGAAACTCAAAAGATAGACCAGAGTAGGCAACTCCTACAGATGGACAAAGGGCCGAAGAAAGTAGGGAGGAAGCAGAATAGAGACAGATGGCCAACTCCACAGATCTTTTCCTTTTTTCCTCCAAGATTATCCTTCTGGGTAAGGATCCCAGGACATTCTGAAAGAGATTTTTTTTTCTTTGTTCCATTTGCTTGTTTGTATTTAATCAAGATTTGCTGTAAACAGTAAAGCCAAGTTTCTCTTAATCACGCTTGCTATTAGGGGGGTTAAATACAAAACTCCTACGCACAATTACAACTACATTTTGATGAAAAACCTTCTCAACCCACTTCATTTTCCATTTTCCCCCATTGGTTTTCTAATATAGGACTGGAGAATGCTAATAGAGTGTTTTTGAACTTAGAGTTCCTTGTGGCTTTCTAAGTCTCAAAAAAAATCGGTCCGACTTACTGCCATATCACCCCTAATCAGGGCTTATGTGTGACTGGAAAATTAGAACCTTCACACGTGGCAGGCAGGAGACCTAGAGGCATAGTCTCAGGAAGAAAACATCTAAACACTGATGTGATTACCAAGGACAGAATATTCCCCTGTACCCATGTAACTCTGGAAGTCATCCAAGTTATTAATAGCTATGGTGACAGGACTGTACATTATATTGTTTCCTCATCGACGAGAACGGAATGTTAGGCTGTGAGGATTGTGACATGGAAACTATGTGGGTTGGCTCTGGCGTGTTTTATTTTCTCCTTTTGAGGGCTTTCTGTCCTTTGTGCTTTTTAACCACTGCTTGTGGGCAAACATCTTCGCGGATGATGAACAAGAAATGACCTCATGGAAAGAGGCTGGTGGTGACCCACAATGGATTTAAGATAAATAAATACATTGATCACCCTCCAAGGTATACAGAGAGATGTGAAGTGACTTAGTTCCCCTCGTGCTGGTTCGATTCACTTAAGAGAATGAATCTGTACTTCTTTACTGTGAATCAGTGGGTAAAGGTCTGCGCCATCCTAGGCTGGCCTCAGATTTCCCTCTGGTCTGAAAAGGGCATTTTTGTTGCTACTGAGGCTGGAATTAACTAAAGAGAAAAATGGGGGGGGGCACAGATCTAGACAGTCCCAGACCCCACTCTGCCCCTCAGGCAAAAGCCAGATTCTAGCACAGAAACACAGTTAGCACCCTGGGCAGGGTAAAATGAAGAGAGGAATAAAAACCACCAAAGGTGACGTTAAATATATTCTGTGATGGTATAAAATCATTCATTTCTTCATAAGGTGTTAATGCATTTCTTCAATTGTTTACTCAAAGGGACTTTTCCTTTTGCATCTAGCGTACAAAATTTGAGTATTTTTGCAGACATTTTACGAGGCTCTTTACGTTAAGCTGTCTCATCAGTCTTCATTTGTCTCTGATTCTTCCAAGTTTTGACTCGTGTATGGCAAAGTAGGAAGACACCCATCTTATTCCTCCATGTTTTAGAATTTCTTTATTATGATCTCCAAACAACTTGTTTTTATAATGGCGAGAGTTGATGCGTTAAGCATTATTGCTGCCTTCTTTTACTCAACAGTCCAGATTGTTATATTATTATATACTCAAGACCAGGAGCTCTGGGTTTTTGTTTATTTTGTTTGTTTGTTTGTTTGTTTGTTTTGTAAATCCTGGATCACAGTAGGCTTACCATTGAGTAAGTACTCCAAGAATATCATGGACTGATTGCATCAAAGAGCTAAGGTATTCCTTTTAGAATTACTACTTAGGAATCTATTTGCTTTTGTTTGTTTTGTGTTTCCCCCCCTCAGAAAAATCTGGGAAATGATTATTACAGACACATACAAAACAAAACAACTCCCCCTACACACACACACACACCCTACACAATAAATTAATTTGAATTCTGTCTAGTTTAATTTCTCTTTTAAGCCCTGGCGGCCAATTCAGCTCACTTGGTTGAGCATTTGTCCTGAGCAACAAAAGGTCACTGGTTCAATTCCTAGTCAGGGCACATGCCCAGGTTGAGGGTTAGATCACCGGTCTCTGTGGGAAAGGCAGCCAATCAATTTTTTTTCTCTTTCCCTCCCCCTTCCTCTCTCTCTAAAATCAATAAAAACATTAAAAAATAATTCTATTATAATAATAATCCATAGATTTAAAAATGTGCAATAGGATAGCAGTTTTGGACCTTTTCAATTGTTTTGGTTTTAGGATCCTCCTAGATTTTATGAAAACTCAGACACTAGTTCTTTAAATATTCACTTTATAGTTTTTGGCACAATTTTAGATTTTAACGTATCCTTTAGCACTATCAGAATTGTGGCTCCATCATGAAAGAGGTGTGCATTTCAGAATCTTTGTATTTCTTTCTGAGTCCCCCACTTGGTCAAATTAGATGCTCTTTTCAATTTAATCATCTTTTAAAGCTTACTGGCAGTTTTTAGAAGATACCATTTTGATTTTGATAAGCTCTGGCACTCTGAATTCCTTGTGTTTCTTAGTCTTTTTCCTTGGGCTTGCCCGAGGCAAGGTCTCACAGTGTAAAATCATTAGGGGAAGGCTTTATTTCCAATTTTCAATCATCTTTATTTTCATCATTCCAAAAGGAAGGCCATGTCTTGGGGATAGGTGTCAGCGCACACTTTGAAGATGATGGGATCATGTTTCTAGCACAGTTAATTCTTGAAGTCACTTTTCTGTTTTGTTTTGTATTTTTTTTCAATTTATGTATATGTTCTTAAAAATTAACTGTGTTACCTTCAATGGGTTTCATTCTTCTCTCTGATTAGAGACATGCCCTCTCTTTTGGCTTCTACCATCACTTTTATATTTTCTGATTGGGACAAAATAACCTTTTGGCTATTCTAATTCAATTTTTCAAAAATGTCGATGTTCTTATTAGGATAAAATAATTACATTTTAGAACTATTGTTTAGGAAATTACTATACATCCCTGTCCCCAGCTCCTGCATGCTTGAGCGCGCGTGTGCGCACACACACACACACACACACACACACACACACACACGGCACGTGAGCTTGCACAGGCATATAATTACCAAGCCAGGACTAGAGCCTAGATTCCTATAGTTCCAGTCCAGTGCTCCTTCTGAATGAAGGGGTATCAGACCCCTCTACTCTTCACATCATAGTGACTGGCTTATTACTTTTATTTTTCCTCTGATAAAATAGAATAACAAATAGGACACTTTATTCTTTCTCTTTCTTTACTTCAGGCTGTCTGAAATCATCTTAAAAAAGCAAAAGTTATGTATTCTTTTGCCATTTAAATATCCACAGATAAGTAACAAAGCAGTAACCCTAGAAAAAAATAGTGATAAGAGATGTTCACACAATTCACAAACTACTATCACATGTAGCATCTCATTTAATACTCACCTTGTGTATAGTACATGTGAATATTAACCTTCTTTTATCATTCAACAAATTAAGGGTGATGACAGTTGAATTTTTCATGTTCAAACACACATGAGAAGGCAATGTATTCTGACACCAACTTCTATATCAGCTAATTGGACTTCTTTCTTATTTTCCTTTTTCTTCTTTACTTTCATTCCTCTTCTTTAATGCATTTTGAATTTCACCATCTTTTCATATATGAATATAATCTATTCACTTTTATGTGATTTCATATGTGTCTGGAAACGTTCTGGTATTTTTAATTTGTGCTTGTAATCTATCATGCTTCTTAGTTGTTTATTGATGTTTTATTTCCTGCCTCTGTTATTTAGTTGGGTTCGTTTTCTTTTTTAGGTTTAAATTTTTCCTCTATTTGTTAGAAATGTAAGCAGTCTATATCCTTTTTCTAGTGTTTCTCTTATAATTTTAATATGAAGAGCCCCACAGGTGGTCCATGGGAACCCTTTCAAGTCAGCTTCTGTTTTGTGTTGACATGGTAACTTCCTTACATTCTGATCCCTCAAGTTTCCAGGCTCACCTCATAGTTTCTCTGCCACACAGGTGAAGTCTGCCCTTTAGAAACCTAAATCTGTGTGCTAGGTGTACTCGCTGCTAGTAAGGTTTATTATTTCTAGGCCTTTTCAGTGGATAGGGCTGGGATTTTAAAAAATGTTTTAGTCTCTAACTTCCAAATCAAACCAGAAACCACAGAACTTTTTCTCACCTTTCCTCACTCTATATTTGGATCTCCCTTCTCCTATGGTTTTTCAACATTAGCATGTTAACTCATTTGATCAATCTTACCATAAAAATAAAATATTTCAGAATTATTTTAATAATACTATGTTATCAATGGTTACTAGCTAAAGACCAATATTTCTGAAGTTCCTTTTGCTTTTGGACTATAGTACAGATGTATAGTTAAAGTCTTGCTCAAAAGTTACCTGAATTGATTCCGTTATTGTACATGTTTGATTAGTGTTTAAATATGCATCTTGGTTCATTTGTATCTGTTTACATTTAATCTTAGGGTTTAATTTTTATTATTTGGATTAAATTTTACTTTTTAATATGTAAAGAACTTAGATTGTCAAAATTATATTAAAAAGATACTCAGAGATTTATTATTCCCAATTCTACCCAGTCAAGCTCATTTCCACCGATCCCCTATAATATTTTATTAGGTTTGAATTTAACATATTCGTGTTTCTTTTTTTCTGGCATGAAATATAGCATGCCACATGTGTTTTGCAGTTTGCTTTTTTCCATTAAACAGTAAATGTTTGTAATCACTTCATATTAGTTTGTAGAGCACTTTCTCATTCCCATTAAAAACAAATGCATTTTATTAACTTTTTAATAAGTTTTGAATGTTTACAAATTGGATAGGTGAGCAATTGTACTCTTTTCCGTTCTTAAACAGTAGTAAGAACAGCATGCTACTTCTTGGAGTGACCAGTTTTCTCTCTTCTCAGTGGATTCAACATTTCATGAGTCTTAGGTATACATCTGGATAATTTTTGTTCTTTATCTAATTCAGTCACAATATGACTACATCTGCTTCACAGCTAAAATAGATAAAGTTTTCTTGAAGATAAAGAAGCTTCCTGATCTGACTATGAGATGAAAATGACAAGCCTGAAGCTGTTGTTTTCTAATTCTGTGATCTCTAACACAGATGAAAACAACCAAACATAATCTATAGCCATTGTATTTTCATTCCATGCTTGTCTAAGACAGCAGCTGTGCAGCCCACCACAGCCTTTTCTTCATTTGGGCACTTTATTTTCCACAATTTCAGAAATAATTCCAGTATCTCCTTCATCACTGGATGCCATACACTACCAGTGTCCCATCCTTTCATGCTAGCAGAATCTATGCTGCCTTCAAATCTAACCAGGTCAGATAACACATTTCAGATTCTTGTTTCCCTGGGAGTGTTGTCTGTAGCTAGCTCTGGTACCAATTACTGTGCGGAAGAAAGCTCAGGTGAAGAAAGAGCCAACTCTAGCTAGTTTCCCGCATACTTTGCACAGGATAGTAAGTGGATTACAGAATCTTTGGGACAGCTAAAGAATAGTCTCTAGATTGAGCATTGAAGATTTCTGTACTCCAAAACTGGGCTGCCAAGGGAGATGCTGAATTTGAGAAAATCAGGAAGATACTTACTGAATCAGAAACTTGCCAAGTTGGCAAGCTGTCCTTCAAATTTTACTGACTACCTACTTAGGTCAATGTACTTCAGATTGCTCAAATGACTGTTTCTTTGGGCATAATTTCTTTCTCTTGTTGAAGTTATTGCCTTATCTTTTTCTCCAAAATTTTGTGGCTCATGATTTTGCCTTGATCCTTTACCCTGAGGCAGTTAGGTGTTCTGCTTTATTTGTTTGTGTTACCACCTTAGAGAGGGGTGACATAAGCAGCTGTGGTTTCCATGTGAGATTATTTTCATAGGGAGCTGGGAGGGCTGAATGTACTATGTGGCAATGTTCCTACTTGACTAGTCTGAGTGGCCCCAGAATCCCTGATACCTGGGCACTATGGTTCTCTCAAAATGAGCCTTCACATGCATTGATCCAATCCATTCTGCTTGGCTGAATTCATCCATTACCAAGTAGTAGGGGGCTGCATTCTGTGGGCCAAAGATGATTCTAGAGTCTGAGGAATACCAAGATCTCTTAAATCCTCACAGTTAGTAAGAATGATAGAAATTATAATACCTCGACAGGTGCTATGCTTAAGGTATATGCAGAGGGCTTTGAGCACTGGAAAGGCAGTGTCATTGAGGAGAGTACAGTACATTTAAATTCCTTTCCCAATTCCTGGGATTGGGGTATTCTAAATGGCAATGCACTCTTCTCACCTAGTACCTGCCAATCTATATTTCAAAATAAATAGTATTTTAAAAAGAGTTCCATTGCTTTTTAAATTAAGTTTTTCTTCAGATTTTCCTAATGCTCTGCACTTGACAACATTGCTTTTTAAATAGTTATATGTGGGGTTAGTTGTCTAACTTCTTTTCTCTCCACTAAATTATAACTTCCTAGAAGCAGGAATTGTGCCTGTTGGAACAAGACCACATATTCAATGCCAAATATGCAGAGGAGGAGCTTCAGAATTATGGGCCAAGTAGACTATGGTCATTCGTATGAAGAATAATGCAATAATTAAAAGTAATAATATAAGAACCAACTCTGTGCTTCACATACTCACAACTGTAAGCCTACTTTTGCCCCACCCTGTATGTGTTTATTTTGAATGAGTGAACTCGCTTTGTTTCACACATCAAACAAAGGCATCTTCACAGAGAAAATTTCACTGGGCATCTCTGTGAATTTGGCACCAAAATATAAGTTGTATTTCCTAGTTGAAAAGTGCAAGAAGAAGGCATCAATTAACTCAGTCTTACTCTCATGTTCATGACTCATCCAAGATGAGAGTACAATTAGACCTCTTTCCACTGCTCGCTCTTCGCCCTCCTCACCTGGCTGAAGGGGGAAACAGGAATCTCAGCCCTTCATTAGCTCTACCAACTGCAAGCAGGTGCATAGACAGCCACCCAGAAGAGGGAGGGGATCACTACTTAGCACACATGGCTGTCAGTGCCCAGTACTTCTCATCAAATGAGTTATGCACTTCAGAGTTTTGAGCGAGCAAACATTTTTGCACCTGTGCTCTTGTAAGACTGTTAAGAAGATAGGATGAAAGAGGACATGGGTAAGGGTAAAATTAAAAATAATAATAATGATGGAAATAAGAAAGTATTCCAGAAGTAAACATTGGTCTTATATTTGGAAGGGTGGTTTTAAGTGTTGAAATACTTGTCACAGTGATTTATTTCCCGGTGGTATCCTTCTCAGGGTAAAAGATTCCATTATGTTTTCTTATTTAGATATGATACTGAAAGCATAGACCACATGTCAATTAAATTAATCAAGAGCAAATTTGTTTTTGCTTTATTTAACCTGGTTTTAATGGCCTGACAGGAACCATGGGAATACTTAATCTTGATTAAGAGATGGAACTTCAAATCAATTCAGTGTTAGTTATAACTTAAAAACTCACAAACAAATTTTAGACAGAATCTTTGAAGCAGGAATAGTTACAAATGAAAATATCAGTATGACTTGAAACTAGCATAAAGCAATTTAAATTGAAATACTGAGATTTTGGTAATAACCAGAAACTAGTGACATATAAGTTATATCTGTAAAAATTATAAACTATAGGAGTGTCACAACCCCAACACTCAGACTAAAAGTACAAGCACAGGGAGACAGAAAACAGTATAGAAATTCTCCTGAAAAAAACAAGCAACTTTGAATGTGTTTTTTCATTATTGACCCTCTTTGAAGCCAGACTTAAAGTGTTTATACTAGTAGAGAGAAATGAAAAGATTGGGTGGATATTTTTCCCTAAAAAGACATTTGGAATTTAGAATTGGGTGATTTTCCCTGGCCAGTTGGTTGGAATGTCATCCCATATACCGAAGGTTGCAGGTTCGCTTCCCAGTCAGGGCACATACCCAGGTTGCAGGTCCGATCCCCGGTCGGGATGCTTACAGGAAGCAGCCTATCAATGTTTCTCTTCCTCCCTCACCCTTTCTCTCTATATATAAAGTCAATGGAAACATGTCCTTGGATGAGGAATTAAGAAAAAGAAAGAAAGAAAGAAAAGAATTGGGTGCCTCCTGTGAGAGCGGAGAAAGTGAGAGTTAAGGGTTTCCTGGTCTAATGCAGATTACAACTCTCAGCACTCAGTTTTTACCCAGGGGAAACCTATTGGTGACATCATTGCCAAGTGAGTATAGAAGATGGTTTGAAACATGTGAGTCATGGTTTCTTTAGTTTCAGAATGATAAAAATGCAGAAACCCTTTGCGGTGGGTGGGGAAGATGTACACTGCAATTAAGAGCAGACTCCTATAGGTGATGTAATTAGGGTAAGGCTTGTCTGAGTTACTGGAGACTTATGGAACGTTGAAGGATATATGTTATAATTTTACATATATTTGTTACAGGATTTTATATTGCAACTCTTTCTGCCTCAGTTTCCACTAAAGCCCCAGGATGACAGTGACTGGGACAGTACAGTGAATGTTAGACCCTCTTTATAACATATACAGACTTTTCAAAGGGAAGGAAGGAAAACTTGTTTCCTGTCTCTTGGGCCCCTCAGTGAGATTAAAGATGGGAAAAGAGGCCAGAGAGAGAACGAGGAAAGATTGATGAAAGATTTCTGTGGCCACACATGAAATCCCACCTTTAGGGAGGGTTGTGGGATGTGTGCTAGCTTTCAGTGTTGAGTTTAGTGGGAGGGGCTTCATGAGGACCCCCAAGAGCATGGGGAAATGATTTTATGCAGTGGAGAGACTCAGAGAGCCAGTATCTTACGTAGACCTAATGGGACTCAGGCTCAGGGTGTGACACCCCTGGAGAAACCTTCAAAACTGGAGTTTGCTGCCTTTGGGGATTGGGCCAAAGAGTGTTCCTGCACTGAGCTCAGCCCGCCCTGCTGGAGCCAGTGCTAGATGGAGGTGCTCTCAACACCCGACGTGGACCACATGGAAAGAGCCAGCATGGGCATGTCCAGAGCAGTGCTGCTCAAATTTTCACATTAGCTGCTAGTCTTGGAAAAAGCCGGTCCATCCTTGCTGCTTGACACAGTCGCTGCAGAGAAGAAACATCTGCACAGCATGTTTCAAGGGACCTGACGTATATGGCATACTGTTCTTAATGTTTGCTCCCCTTCTTGGCGCTATGTGTTTTAACCAAGGTCACCTCTCCGAGAAAGGTTGTTTCCCCAGGTAGGGATTTTTCCCTGAAGTTAGGGAGGGAATAAAATCCCTTAACTAAGTGCCAGGCGGGTAGTTAATCACTTTAAATAAGAACAATCACGCTTAAGCTACATAATCTTTACTCCCTGGAATGGAGATAAGAAACGCCCTAACCTTTGTAATAGAAATTGACAGGATTAAAATTGGCTGGTATAAATACGGATGTAACAAGACAATAATCATCAGATCCTCGTCAGTTCCTAACCAGAACTCCGACCAGAACTTTGGCTGGAGATCCTGGCTAGAGGTCCTGACTAGGCTGCTGATCAACTGAAGGCTGTCTTCGTGTCATTCCTTCTTCGCCGACTCCGTCCACACCTTTGGGGACCCCTGGACCTGCTGGGATTGGACCCCAGCAGTCTTGGAAAAATGCAGACTCTGATTCAGCAGGTCTGGGAATGGGGCTCCCAGTTGATGTCATTGGTGCTGGTCACTAGACCATACTTTAAGGGGCCAAGAGCACTGTCTTATGGGGTTTCCTACAGAGATTAGGGAGATGTTGGGGGAAGAGAGGCATTCCTCCTGCTGATCTCCATGGGCTCCAGAGAGATCACCAGCAGCAGTGGGAGTAGAGATGCATCCATCTGCCCAAACCTTGGTGGGAGAGAAGACCTGCAGGGAATCCTATAATTCTACATCTCCCACGAGAGAAAGGCAGATTTGCTCAATTGCCAGGCCCAGAAGGGGAGCCACCAGGCAAGTGAGAACTCTCCCATCTGTCCTCTCTTCCCCCATCCATCCTCCTTCCATGAACTTCTGGGTCCAGCCAAGGAAGACTTATCATGGGACATTAGGGGAAAGGTGGGCAGGTGGTTTATGGACACAGGGAGGGTCTATATCTATGGTTGGTGGAAGGTGAGTGGCCTAGGCAACTTATATTGCAGAAAGAAATATAAAGTAGATTTTAGATATTTATACTATGAGTTCCCCACCTCACATAGTGTAACAGATACTAGTTAGTTGTTTGCCAAATAATTCCCCTTCTCTCCTGGTCATAGAGTAAGGCCATTTTCCCAGCTTGCCTTCCAGTTGAGTCAATTTCACATCTACGTTCTGGCCAATAGGATGTGAGCAGAAGTGACATAAGCCACTTGCAGGCAGGTCATGACTCCCCCATGTTCGACTCTGCTCCAATCCCTTTCTACTGGCTAAATGAGAAGCCCTTTGAAGACTAAGAGGAAGTTGGAGACATGAGATGGAAAAACCTTTGGTCTCTGGATAACTGTTTGGGGTCAACATGTGTAGGACTATAACATAAGAGAGCAAATGCAAATACAGCTCCATTGTGTTAAGCCATAGATTCTGTGGTAAAAGCAGCCTACTTGATTAATAAACATAAGTAGAGGTGGACACTTAAGACAAATCATTTGTCAGAGTAAAACTGGGAAATATAGCAACTTGTAACTTTTATCAGGTTTTGTTTTTGTTGTTGTTGTCCTTGAGTCAGTGTGGGCAAACTTGGACTTCTGGATGCTCTGGGAACCAAGTATTCAACCTTTGTAGGTTTTGCCTTTTCATCTGGGGCTAGTAATCATAATGAGATCATGTCATCTCAAATTATCTACTTCCCTACCCTAGACAACCTTTCCTGGTGGAGACCATTACTATGTGAATTTCTCTTCTGTTAGGGAGCTTTTCTTGCTTTTTTAAAAATATGGAATGTTAACCTTTTATAACAGCTTTTAAGCCCAAGGGAATGACGACAGTCTTCCAATTGCAAATAATGAAGAACTATTTCCCCTATAATACACATGTATGCACAACCTATCTAAATAGAAAAGCATCCAAAAAGTTACTGTTGAAATTTTAAAAATATTTTATGTAACAATGTCGATGAACAATAATAGGGACTCTGTTAGGTGGACCTACTCTTTCTGTAACACAAGGACCAGTTTCATTGAATTATGTTTAATAGATCCCCCAAAATAGGCTCAGTAAGAAAACCTCTCTTCAGAATGTGACAGAATTTATACACTTTTCAACCAATTGTTTTAGATCATGGACCTCCAGCCCCTTTGTTTGCTGAAATATTAAGAGATCAAAACCTCAGAAAACCTCAGATTGAATTTGGTTTTATTCCACTTTTCTTTAGAGCTTTGATCTCCCCCTTGGAATTTATCAATAGTTTCATTCTCTTTCATTTTCTTTAGACTTTAGAAACTAAGTGGTGACATCAGGAAAATGTCATCTGGGTAAGCTCACAGCCTTCCTTTGAAGCAGCACATGTTCCCTGGGGCTATAGGAAAAGGCAAGCTAGCAGATATACCAGGATGTCTGTGGATAACTCATTCAAAGGATAAAAGAGACACATTCGATGCATTCCTCTTATAAAACAACAATTGAAATGAATGCATAGATTTTTTTCACCTTTAGTATTTTCTCATGAGAAGACATCAAGATTTTCTTCTGCCATTGTAACATGTTAAACTAAATAACGCTTGTATTATAGTGTGCTGATGTCAAAGGAAACACAAATGATATTTTAGGTATAGACTTTTTTTAACCTGAAAAGTGATCTGAGAAATTAGAACAAGTGATAAAGATATATTATAGGCATCTAATAAGACTGACCCTTTGAAAAAGTCATCTTTAAAGTTTTACAAAGCACCTGGATTTTAGAGAAACTTACTGAAACCATCATAATGGAACATCCCAGGGGTTTGCAGTACTTAGGTAAAGTAAAAAACTACAAAGGTAATTCTTTCCCCTCTGTAACTCAGCATGCTACAATCCTTTTCTATATGGGTATCTTTGTAACTCACATGAGCAGAACATTGTAGTAGAACTTCTTTGATAAAGTCATTGTTTATGAATAAGATGTAAAGGAAGTAGTATGGAGGTGGAGAATATAGTCTTAATTTTTTGAAAATAGTGCTGTTTTGGGAAAATATGAGCATTCTAGAGAATTTACCATTGCACAATAAATAGAAATATAATTGCTTGACTCTTCATTACATGGATTTTTATGTTCAGCTAAAAACAATTTGAAAAATGTAATAAAATTACATGAAACTTTTACTTGGAACTCAGTTGGGTTTTTTTCCCCCCAGTTAATTTAAGAATCTTTTTGTAGAAAATTTTATGATGAAAATTAAAATAAATCCTATTAATTTCTAACTAAAGATACACATATAAAAGTTAAAAAATAAATTAGCCATGTAGAGTAATAACCAGTAGATGAAATGTATCCCATTTTCAAATGTTATTATATAATAACCTCATGACCTTTATTGTGGTATGAGTTGAGTTTGATGTCTGGCTGGAAATTGGCAGCACTAGAATTTTGACAGAAATGTATCCATCCTTTTAAACTATGGAATTCAAAATACACTTTTTGTCTAAGTTGTTTAATGCTCATATGTGAAGTTCACTTGCAAATCTAAGATTTTAATTGGTTGTTGCTTTTATTGGGTAGATTTATGTAAGCATAATTCTACTAAAGTAGATACCACTATTAAGAAAAGTAATGATATATTTTTCCACCCTAGAAAATACATTTTAAATCATTTTAATCCACTACAAACATTTTGATAGTTTTTAGAGACCCCTCATAAAGCATTTTTTTAAAAAAGCAATTGGGCAGTGTTTGAACATAGGTAATAATTCATGCTAATTATATTGCTAAACATAAGGTCTTAGGCCTAATAATATATCATAATTCATACCATATGGTCTAATAGTAATTAAAATACATTAAATATATAGCAAATATACATAATTGTCAAAATATTGCTTATGTGGAATAACATTCAGTGCTTTATTATCCATAATAGTACCTTTGTTTATTTTCTTGACAATGTTGTAATCATTAAAGAATGATTCTGAGTGTGCCTTTAATACACACACAGACTTGTATTTTATCTCATACTGCCATGGCTATTGATGCTTTTGAGTCTTTGCTGATTTTTCTGTCATGTACATAGAACGGGTACAACCAGAGTTCTAAAGTAGTGATTAACACGCACTGAAGTCTTCCTCCATTGAGGAGAAAACAAATACCTACACACAGAAGACCTTACTGAATTAGGAGATCGTGATTTAGAAAATTTTCAAGGAGTTTGCCCTTTAGCTCCAGGAGGTCAACAAGTGTTAGAGGAGGGAAGTGATTACTGGACAGAGTAAATATTTACTATTTAATGATGCTCATGGACCTCTAGTAGGCGATTGTCAGGTTCAGCTCATGATGATACAAGTCCCAAACTGTGACCATGTCAATAGGAATAGCAAGTGTCCTTTGGATCCTCAGTGCTTGGGACTCCTTACTTCATGTAAGCTTTCCCTACAATAGTCTGCCATTAGTTTCACACAATGTTGTAGCCCCCCAAAGTCATTTAAATTTTAAGTTTTTAAAGATGTATTTCAATATAATCAGTAGAAAACTCAAGTTAAAATGTCATGGACTTTGGCACCAGAATGATGAGGGTTTACATTCTGATGGCCTACTTCGAGCTCTGAGTTTCAATTTCAGGATGATGATTCACAGGTGATAATAATGACCATGGAGTCATATGTCAGTATTAGAAATAATATAACAGAGTCACGCCAAGTGCTCGGTACACATTTGAAACAAGTTTTCACAAGGTGTAATGCCTGAGAAGTTCACTGTTCATTCTGGTCTAATATACTGTGAGTGTTCGGGAGGGGCATCCAATTCAAACTTGAATTCAACCAAGGTTATTACGTGCCTACCATGTGCAGTGCATGGCCAAGGAAGCTGTGTATTAAGCAAAGTTGGCTTCTTCTTTTGCTTAGTGGCTGAGGTTAGATCAGATGTCAGGGAAATAGAGGAAGAGGCAGGGTGTGGGGCTTGGTTGTTGGCTGGAGGTTTGGAGAACGCCTCCCTGTGATTGTTGGATGGTGCAGTTATTTGCCAGTTAGCCATGTATTAACTATGTTTTTTATTTTACTGTATTCTGATGCTTTGATATCTGGGCCTTGCTCATCATGGAGATATTGTCCCTTCCAGGGCTAGCCAAATCCTGGAGAGAGTAAACCACTCCAACCAACCCAGAGCCTACACCTCAACCACACCTCTTATTGGCCTGTCCCACTTCAGGCCACACCCCTGCCTAGGACCAGGTACCAAATAGCCAGTTTCAGTCTCTGTACCCCAAGGCCTGCTGAAATTATTCAAAGTCCTCCATTCCATGCCTGCATACTCTGCCTCACATATTCCTCCCCAAGAAACCACAAAAAAACCTTCAAGAGTGAAAGTTCCCTCACTCCCTCTGCCTCCTGACCAATCCCAGTGCTTCTCCCTGTGGCCTTCCCTGAGCTTCGAGTGGGATTTGTATTAACAAACTGTCATCTCCTGACCTGTTTGTCTATTATTACTCCTAAACAATGCACATGTTATTTCTAAAACAGACATATGCCTGCATAATAATTCTATCTAAATACTCATAAAGCTTTATTTGAAAACAAACTGCTAGAACCTGAAGCTTGCAAAAATGCTGTGAGAAAAACATCAGAAGGGCGCTGGATAAATGAGATTATTTAATTACCCCTATGACTCTGACCAGGAATCAGAAGCATTCCTTGTGGAAGATAACAAGAAGATAACAACAACAACAAATGAATAAAACCACAGAAGAACAGAGTCGTACCCTTTTATTGGCACAGTAACTTTTCAAAGGCTGGTATGAATAGAGAGTCCGAGTAGCCAGACACAAGGGTCTGATGCCACCGCTCGGAACTTCCCGACAGCCCGCAGAAGCACATCAACAAACAGGCAGTTGCAGTACAGGAGGGTGAGGATATACAGCAGGTGAGCCATGCAGAGGAGCTCGGAGAGGACAATTGACTTGTGATGCAGCATTGCTGCTGGAACCAGTAAATCTCCACGTGCTTATTTGCACTGTGCAGACCTTTAAATGGGTATGGCCCTTTCATCCCAACAGCTATGAAGTTGAAGCCATACCTGCAGACTGACACAAAATGTCCTGTAACCTATACTGAAGTCAGGAGATGAGATTTAACTAAAGAGCTCACAATCCACATATCCAGAAATACAGGCCACAGGAAGGAACTGCCTCCTAATCAATGAGTGAAATATAAAACATGGGACTTGGTCCATATAGATATGCAGGGAAAAGCTAAAACAACAGCAGAGTCCCCAGATTCTTAGATACTTTAGGTTAAAAAAATGGTATGCAAAAGAAAAAAATCTAGAAATAATTTTTAAAAATCTGTATTTTGAAGAAAGGGAGCACCACCAATTACATAAAGTTATAAAACACAGTAAGAAACATGTAAATCATTTTCAGGTTTGTAATTCCGATAAAACACAAATGCCTACAAAGAAATAAAAACACATGTCCGGTAGAGTATATTGTATTAAAATGATTGGAGTACGAGAAACATGTAGTCAGACTATATAAGAACAAGTGTATAGTGTGCATGGATCCCTCCTCTCCTCCACCCCTCTTTCCTCTCTCACCTCATCCATATCTTTTTATGGCCTTTCACTTGCTACGTGGAGGTAGCATGGCCCTATCACCATGGAGCCTGGAAATCGGAGTGTATCCCCATGGAATGGGTAAGAAAACACACACACACACACACACACACACACACACACACACACAGTCACACACACACATACACGGAATCTCAGGTATTTAACTTCCGTGTTCTGTGCTTTTCTGTGTAAATGCGTGGAGAGAGCACCCAGCATGTATCAGAGGCAGCCTTCTGTGGATGCCGCCTGGAATCACTGGGCAGTTTTATGCTGTGAGCTGGATCACATCACATGGTAGTGTCCCAGAACTGGGAAGGCAGCTTGCTGCAGGGGGCCCCTGCAGGCTTCTTCAGGAGCGTGGGCTTCTTGCATGGAGGTGGGGGAGGCGCTCTGGGCTCAGAGTGCTGCAGAATCTGCTGCCAGTCTTCTCCTTCCTCACAGAGCTTTCGCCTCCAGTCCAGGAGCTCCTGCAGGGCCACACTTTCATTCTCTGAGAGCCTCAGCTGATGGATTACCTGTGGGAGGGAAAAGGGGAAGAGTAACACCAAATATGTATTGAGAATGAACGAGATATATAATAGCAACACCTGGTTGTCACGGGACTGGACCAGGGTCAAAAGAGGCATCATTCATTCCCTATAAAACCCCCAGCACTCAGCAAATGGCATCCAACTGGGTTGGCTGTGAGCTGCTGAATTCAGAAGAATGGGGGGAAATAATCAGTGGAACACTTAGGATAGGTGCACTGGTTGACAAGTGATACAAGAAAGACTTAACTATCTGTTTGCACTCTATTATTACTTACACTAGAGGCCTGGTGCAGACACTCATGCATTGGGGGGCAGGGCAGTGGTTCCTCAGCCCTGTCTGCACCCTCTCACAGTCCCGAACCCCTTGGGGGATGTCACCTGCCGGGTTAGGCGGCTCCCCGCTGTCAGGTGGACAATCCCTGAGGGGTCCTTAACACTGCTGTGGAGGCGACAGAGGCTCCCGCCACCACTGCTGCGCTCGCCAGCTGTGAGCCCTGCTTCTGGCTGAGCAGTGCTCCCCCTGTAGGAGAGCACTGACCACCAGAGGGCAACTCCTGTATTGAGCATCTGCCCTCTGGTGGTCAGTGAGCATCATAGCGACCAGTTGTTCTGTCTTTTGGTTGATTTGCATACTAGCCTTTTATTATATAGGACTAGAGACCCGGTGCACAAAAATTTGTGCACTCGGAGGGGAGGGGGAGTCCCTCAGCCCGGCCTGTGCCCTCTCGCAGTCTGGGACCCCTCAGGGGATGACCACCTGCTGGCTTAGGCCCACTCCCTGGGGGATTGGGCCTAAGATGGCAATCAGACATCCCTCTGGCAGCCCGGCAGCCCTTGGGGAATGTCCACTTGCCAGCGGGGAGCAGGCCTAAAATGCAGTCGGACATCCTTAGCGCTGCTGAGGAGGCAGGAGAGGCTCCCACCACCACCGCTGTACTGGCAGCCATCAGCCTGGCTTGTGGCTGAGCAGAACTCCTCCCATGTGAGAGCACCCTGACCACCAGAGGGCAGCTCCTGCATTGAGCGTCTACCCCCTGGTGGTCAGTGTGTGTCATAGTGACCAGTCATTCCCAGTCCTTCTGCTGCTAGGGTCAGTTTGCATATTACCCTTTTACTATATAGGATAGAGGCCTGGTGCACGGGTGGGGGCCGGCTGGTTTGCCCTGAAGGGTGTCCTGGATCAGGGTGGGGGTCCCGCTTGGGTGCCTGGCCAGCCTGGATGAGGGGCTGATGGCTGTTTGCAGCTGGTCACACCCCCTTCAGGGTGGGGGTCCCCACTGGGGTGCCTGGCCAGTCTGGGTGAGGGGCTGAGGGCCGTTTTCAGGCTGGCGGGTGACTGAAGCTCCCAACCTCTCCTTTTTTTTTATTCTGGGATTTATTTACCTTCTATGGCTGTCACTGGAACTGAGAGCCAGCTTTAGCTCTGAGGCTCGGCTCCAACTCTGAGACCTCGGCTGCTGAAAGCAGGTATCTGGGTTTGTTTGGCTTCTATAATTGAAACACTCTTTCAGCTCCAGCTCTGAGGCCCAGCTGGCTGAAAGCAGGTTTCTGAGATTTGTTTAGCTTCTATAATTGCAACATTGTTTCTTAGAGTGCAGCTCAGAGGCCAGCAGTGGCAGGCGGGGAACCTTGGCTTCCTCCATCACTGGAGCAAGCAAGCCTCCTGTTCGCTTCAGCTGCCTGGCTGCTGGCCGCCATCTTGGTTGGCTGTTAATTTGCATATCTCGCTGATTAGCCAATGGGAAGGGTAGCGAAGTTACGGTTAATTACCATGTTTCTCTATTATTAGATAGGATTCTTATAACACCTTGTACTTTCTCTTCATTTAACTTATTACAATTATAATTCTGTCTGATGTTCTTGGATTTCTCCAGGTTCGCCTCATTCTAGAATCCACTCAGTCTATGCACAGTTATTAGTTGATATCTTTTAAGGTAATGTGACACCTCTTACTCAAGAGGGCCCATTCATTGTCAATGTTAAGAGAGGATCACACTAATGTAGAAACTGGTTCCAAGAGTTAGGTGTGGTGAGGGACAGCAACTAAAATATCAAACAAGCTCAGTGGAGGCAGGTAGTTGTACTTGGGAACATCTGCAACCCCACTGGTGCTTCATGCAGGCGCTGTTTTGTGGCAGTGAATTCAAGCTGTGATATAAACTACCAGCTGTGTGCTCTCTCAGACCTTGAGGCTGCAGAGGTAGGAATTTTAGGGGCCTTTGCAGAAGAGGTTAGGAGGTCATAGAAGCCAGGAGGTCAAACCCATATCAAAATGTGCAATTGTGGCAGCTACTTCCCCTCGTTTTCTTGGGGCATCTGAAGAGAGATGCCCTGGAGGCAGAGCTTGCCCCTGAGCTGGGGCACTTCAGGACAACCATGCTACATGGATTGCCGCGGGCTCCCTCTTCTGCCAGCAGCCAGTAATCCATAACAGCTAGATATTGCAGAAACAGGTTTTTTTGTTTTGTTTTGTTTTTCCTGTCAATTCTAAAGTGAGTATGCTGGTTTAACAGAATGAGACTCTAGTCATAAACAATACATGAGAATGGGAACATTGGGAGCATTTAGAGGAAATGAGATGGCTCATCCCACCTCCAACTGGCTACTTTGTGCCAGTGCCACCTCCATCCTCTTCATCAAGACAAAAGAGGATACAACAAAGCAGGATACAGATGGTTTCCTCTCCTGTGACAACAGGCACTTGAAAGAAGCACAGGCAGTCCTTGTTCCAGGACAATTCTAAAACCAACTCCTCCACCTGGCCGCCCGAGCCTATTGTTTGCCCAGGAGGAAGATTTTAAAGCCCAGAATCAAGTTGATGGGCAGAACATTGAGACACAGTGTTAAAACACAGAAGCCAGGAGGGCAAACCCATATCTAGTGTGCATAACTAGATTTCAGGAGCTGGGCTTTAGCAAAAGGAGTTCCCCCAAATTGACTTTAAAAACAAGCAGAAAAAAAACAAAACAAAAAACTCCTAAGTGTGGAAGACAGGACTGTGATTGTCCAGGTCCTGAAGCATCAATAGAAAGTGAGCTGCTGAAACAGCATGCCCCACTTTAAAGGGTATTTTTTCTCTAGCGTCTAGTACTGCAACAGAATGACTGGGAAAGGAGACATTCTCCTGCTGGGAAGACTCTCATGAAAGCCAGATTGCCTCTGCTGTTAGGGAAGTGAGCCAAGGAAGGGGGCCGGAGGGTGTGCAAAAAACCCATTTATTTAATAACACCTTAAAATGCTAAATATGTGCCAGGTACTTTTCTAAGCACCTTATAAGTGTTAACTCATGCAGTCCTCCTAAGGACTCTACAAAGCATTTTGTGATGAGGAAACTGAGGCACAGAGAGGTTAAGAAATTTTTCCAAAGTCACTTGGAAAATTATGGGACCAGGCAGGCTTGCTCCAGAATCTGCCTTCTTAATGATTACTCTACAGTGATTGTCACTTACTTAACAACTGTTATCCAGCGCACTAAAGACCAGGGTCTCTATATCACCTTCCTTTTCTTTTTCTAAATGGCACTTGAGTAAAATCTTTATGTTTCCTCCATCAATGTATTCTAGTGCCTCTATTTTTTCATTAGTGTATTCTGTGTTGATTACATTTAGCTTCAGTCTCATTCACTGTATATATTCAACGAATGTATATATATATTAGAGGCCCAGTGCATGAATTCATGCAGGGGAGGGGTCCTTCGGCCTGGCCTGCACCCTCTCCAATCTGGGACATCCCTCTCACAATTCGGGACCGCTGATTCCTAACTAACTGTTCGCCTGCCTGCCTGTCTGATAGCCCCTAACCACCTCTGCCTGCAGGCCTCATCACCCCTAACTTCCCTCCCCTGCTGGCCTCATCACCTCTAACCGCCTCTGCCTTGGCCCCCACCACCGTGGCTTTGTCCAGAAGGATGTCTGGAAGATGTCTGTTCTAATTAGCATATTACTCTTTTATTAGTATATATATATACACACACACACACACACACACACACACACACACTTTCCTTATATAATAGCCATCTCTGAAAAATGCTATTACTGGATTAATTTTATGAGAGAATATTTAATTGATGGAAGGGTACCTCTACCATCTCAGTTGATTATTTTCCCCAAATTTCCTTGCAAACCATCTTTTTAAAGTAATAGAACTTCATGTTGATCTACAATATTTAGGAAAAAAACAAGGAACTTCTTCTTCTGCATAGAATATTGTAGGCCATGGCAGGTTATCACCCCCATTGTAAAATGATAAAAAAGGAATGAATTACAAAAATTATGTTTTTAAAATATCACAAAGCTCTAGCAAAACTGTGAACTAGAGAAACCACAGTTCTGGATAGAGAGAATCTTTCTGAGTAAACAATTACTAACTTCATTTTTGTTTCTTTCAGAGACATTTGCCAATTATGTTCTTCTGAGGTCTAGAGAGTCCATTATAGAAGAAAGAGAATATAAACAATATTTTGCAGGTGCATGGAACTAGAAAGACCAATTAAAACTTGAGAATCCTCAAATGCATGGGCATTTTCTCAAAGGGTCATTTGTTAAGTTCTTCAAATGTATGAGTAAGTGGTGCCTTGGGCCAAAAGCTTGTAAGTAGAGTGAAATGTCTTACAATGACAGAAATGCTTTCAGAAGCAGAAATTTAACAGGGAGATGATAGCCTCAAGCACCTGACTAGTCTCATCTTAAAGACTTTTGGGCTTTAAGACTGAGTGGGGCACATGGCTGGAGACTTGGGCTCTCAAATACAGAGCTAGAGCTACTGTAATGTTTCAGTGCTAAGGGACCTGTTAAGTTCTCAGTTAAAGCACAGGAAGGTGCAAGTTGAGGATCAGAGGAGAAAAGAGGTAGACTGGTTCTCCAACACCACTGAATTTGTGATTGGATTGATGTGATTGGATAAAGGCAATCAATTTGTGATTGCCTTTTCTTCCTAACAAAGGATGGTGATAAACTTTTGTGTAGAAAACATCATCTATGGAATCTATTATTTACACAAAATGCTTACCATGCAATCAGAAATTACTATACATGTGAAGAGATAAGGAAATTTACCAAAATTGAAAAGATAAAAGATAAAACAGATTCACAGATGATCCAGATTTAGAGTTAGCAGGTAAAGACTAAAATACCTATGATTAATTAGTTAAGAGAACTGAGGGGGAAAAAAGGCAAATGTAAGAAATAGCAGAATGAACATAAGCATAAAAGAGTATCTGAAGTAGATGAGATACAAAGAATGTGGCCAAGCAATTGTCAAAGAGATGTTTCCAAAGCTCATTAATAGCATCAATACACGCCCTAACGGGTTTGGCTCAGTGGATAGAGCATCGGCCTGCGGACTCAAGGGTCCCAGGTTCGATTCCGTTCAAGGGCATGTACCTTGGTTGCGGGCACATCCCCAGGAGGGGGCGTGCAGGAGGCAGCTGATCGATGTCTTTCTCTCATCGATGTTTCTAATTCTCTATCCCTTTCCCCTCCTCTCTGTAAGAAATGTTTCCAAAGCTCATTAATAGCATCAATACACATTTTTAATCAGCTCAGTAAACCACACAAAAGATGAACACACACAGCATCACCAACAATAAGAAAATGCAAAGCATATCATATTAAAAATGCCAAAGACCAAAGACAAAAGAAAGAGTAAACTTTAAAAATCCAGATGAAAAGACACATTATTTTCAAAGGAATGACAATGAGAGCGGAAGCTGACTGCTAAACAGTAACATTGGAAGACAGACAACAACAAATCCGAGGTTAAAGTTCTGAAAGAAAGTAATTTAACATAGAATTCTGATTTCAAAAAATGAAAATGAAATAAAAATATTTTTGGACAAACAAAAATGAGGTAACTTGGCATCAACAGTCTTATGCATGTGTGTGTTGTTTTGAAGGTGAGAGAAAATGATACCACGTGGAAAAAATGGAAATTTTAGAGAGAAGGAAGAACAGTGGGATTAAATGCATAGGTGAATATAAATTACATGTTTGCAATGTCTTATGGACTTAAAATTATATGTAAGACAAGAATGGATGCCACCAATAACTACTAAAGCCTGGAGGGGTTCCATGGAGTAGAGGCTCTAAAGTTCCAGCAGTATTAGGAAAATAGTACGAGTAATAAAATCTGTTAAAATGCAATAAGTAAGGTGCATGTTTTATTCTCTGGTGAAACTACAACAAGAATAGTAAGAACATATAATAAATAAGTGAAATAAATATTCAATTAATCTGAAAGAAAGCAAGGAAGGTACAAAAAAGAATAAAAAATGGAATCAACTCCTAACAAAACATTAAAAGCATAAAAACTAGACAAACAGAATCCAGATCTGCACCCAGTCGTTGGCATTGCTCTTCTGTGGCCTGATGGCATGTGCTGGCTTTATCTTCATACTAATGTGAACATACAACTGTCCTCATACCAAGCAAGCACAAAATATACCCATTTTATATTTCTTCTCAATCCTAGACTCTTGCCAGTAGGTTTGCATAGTGACCAAAAACATATACTAGGTGTGACCCTCTGCGAAGACCTTCATGATTGGAACAGATTTGCAGACTGAGTCACTCCATAGAGGCTACCCCAATCTGCTGAGAGTGACCGCTGATCTGAACTAGGCTTGGTGGGAGAGATTCTGACATACAATGTTCCAAGTCCCCTAAGTCATTGCTTCACTAAAAGAAAATTGCTCTCTACCCTTTCAAAGCTTCTCAGTATTTATTTTAAAAATCTGAATTCCCAAGTATATTATACACACACCATGAGAAAGCACTTTCTTAACGAAGGTATTGATGTCTTGAATAATGTAGTGAGCACCAAAGAATGCCATCTTTGAGTCAATGACTGAGAGCTCTCTAGGCTTCCCTAATAAGCACAAATTTGACTGATGTTTGCAATAATCAACTAGTGCTCAGAATAAACCCTTTTATTGAGAGAGCCCATGGAACTTTATTTTCTATTATGGAGATTAATAGGTATTGAGTAAAATTTAATAGGTATATAAAGATAGTTGCCAGAATGGCATAAAGGAGATGCTAAAATATTAACATTATTGATCTTCAATTACAAAAACAAAACAGAATCTTCATAGATTATTTTTTAAATGAAAGTTAAAATTCCGTGTAAGAATATCTGATTGGTCATTACTATCAACACTGAAGTTCAGGGGGCATTTTGAAATCATGATATATGAGACAATATACAGAAGATCAGAAGATGAGGACAGTGTCCTTTGACCAATGGTGTTTAATCTGCCTTGGTTAGATTCACTAAATTTATTAGATTGTGACGTATAAGAATGATAGTTGTCACAGTTAAGAGCTTTCATATTTTAGAATATCAAATACAGCTATGAATATTACTTAAATGGTGGTCAAGTTATAAGCAACAAAAGTATTGATAATATTATTTAGCACTGTAAAACATCTAAATCATGTTTCTCTATTCTTTAAATTTCACAACCCATTGCTAATAACAAACACCCTCACAGCCTCCCTTACTATTATTTGATATTTCACAAAAATATTATCATTAAAAAGGTGATAATGATTTTTTAACAATAATTTTGGTATTGATATTGAAAGGGAAACATTTTCTGAAAGAGAAGAAATAACTCTGGGGTTAGGGATGCTTCTGGCAATGTGGGCTCAGAGTCAGCTGGCTTCCCCCAGGTCTCATTTATGTGGATTTGTTTGTAGGATAAGGATACCGTATTGGTGTATTTTAACTTAAATCTTGTTTTCCACTGTTTTAAAAGATACATTTCCACCCCACTTATTTATTTTCTGGCATGTTTTATATAATAGTGTCTGTACACAAACCACCTTTCAGAAGCAGAAGGCAAGTGTTATAACTAAGAACTAAAGTGTTACACACATCTGAACCTTTGGGTATGAGATGCCCTGCTTTTAAAGGAACTTTTTATAAAGGCAACTCACACAAGCGTCTTAATGTGCTGCCCATGGAATAGAGATGGAGTGAGTCAAAAAGAGGGAGGTTTTTTGTTTTGTTTTTTTAACCTTTCTTATTTTTTCTTTATATCATTTTAGAGAGAAGGAAGAACTTCTCTGGGCAAGCAAACTCTATGGACGAAGGTCTGTAGAGACTTCAGAGAGGTGGTAACTTTTTTTTTTAAATTTCAGAGAGAGAGAGAGAGAGAGAGAGAGAGAGAGAGAGGCCCTGACCAGAAATCGAACTCACCACCTTTGGTGGATGGGGTGATGTACCAACCAACAGAGCCACACTGACCAGGGCAGAGAGGTGGTAACTTTTGAACTAAATTTTGAAAAATAAGATGGTCAATTATATGGAAATGGGGGGAAACAGGCAGGGAGAGGTATTTCTACAAGACTTGATATAGACATTGGACTTCATTCTTTAACAGGAAATTACAATCCTATGAAGATGTTGAGGTTGGTTGAACAGAGACAGTATAGTTGACAACCTGGACTTCTGAGTCAGAGGACCTGGACTGGAATCCTAAATTTGCCACCTAATAGTTGTGTAACCTTGCAGAAGTCTATCAGCTTCCACATCTGTAAACTGGGATCACAATAATAACAATCTACCTCAAAAGGACAAAAGGAAGAATAAGTGTTACATGAGCTACTTAAAAGTGAGAGCTCTATAAAATGTGGGCTATTATGACTTTGTCATTGTAAGCTGTTTGACTTGAGAAAATCTCTAAACATTCTGAATTATAGTTATCCTAATGACTCAGTCAGACACTGTTAAATGTAACCACCTCTCGCAATTTAGGTTCCTATATAAATATAACATAGTCTTGCCCAGCTGGTGTGGTTCAGTGGTTGAGTGTTGACCCCATGAACGAGGAGATCACAGTTCGATTCCCAGTCAGGATACATGCCTGGGTCGTGGGCTCGATCCCTAGTAGGGGGTGAGCAGGAGGCAGCTGATCAATGATTCTCTCTCATCATTGATGTTTCTATCTCTCTCCCTCTACCTTTCTCTCTCTGAAATCAATAAAACATATTTAATAAATAAATATAACATATTTATGTTGACATGTTATTAACATGAAGCTCTCAAAACACAGCAATACACTGGATTTATAACATAACTATGATTTATATTTGATTTTAACTAAAGAAAGTTATTCAGGAAAAAAATGATGAAAGGTCTAGAGCAGTGGTTCTCAACCTTCCTAATGCTGTGACCCTTTAATTCAGTTCCTCAGGTTGTGGTGACCCTCAACCATAAAATTATTTTCGTTGCTACTTCATAACTGTAATTTTGCTACTGTTATGAATCGTAATGTAAATATCTAATATGCAGGATGTATTTTCATTGTTACAAATTGAACATAATTAGAGCATAGTGATTAATCACAAAAACAATTGTAATTATATATGTGTTTTCCGATGGTCTTAGGCGACCCCTGTGAAAGGGTCGTTCGACCCCCAAAGGGGTCGCGACCCACAAGTTGAGAACCGCTGGTCTAGAGGTTTTTGAATTTTAGGAGAAAAGTAAAAAGGGTATACACAGATTTTAGTGAATAATTTAAGTAACTTAAATGTTTTTGAAATTTGGGTTTGATATATATTTTCAGGGGTCCTTAAGTTCTTGGGACAATCTAAGATTTTTGCATTTTGATTTTTATAATATTTTTTAAAAGTTATGTAATTGTACTTTAAATCATTTGAATCCCTACTTTTTAAGCTGGAAGTCAGTGAGATTTTACTTTCTGATTTGGTATTTTATTTACAAGCAGATTGACACAAGTAATATTATTTGTATTCTTGCAGGTTAAGAAGAAAAGAGTGATATATTTAATATGCAAGTAGGCATCCTTCTCTAAGAAAAAGCTAAATGATCTGACAGTGTCGGTTGCACAGAAATTCAAATAGAAAAAAAAGGGACAGAGACTTGGGTAAAACCAACTGCACAAAATGGCAAAAGGGTACCAAAGTTCATGGAATCTGTGTCAGTACCATCTTCATATTTCAATAGTAATTTCATGTCAGCTAAACAGAATCATACCTAATATAAAATGTAGAAATTTTAATATTTTTGCTTTTGTAGGTTTCTGTTCTACTGAATTTTTAAATGTGCTTTGGTTTTTACAGCTGTAATGAGAGCTAAAAGAATAAAGAGATTTTAGGTAACATCTTAACATTACAATAACGTAATTTAAGAAATGTTAAGAATCAAGGACAATTTTTTTCCAATTAAAAAGGATCATATATATTATTGAGAAAAATGCTGATCAATGTGAGCAGAATTCCTTGTGAGTAGAATTAGTTACTGTTTGATAAGACTATGGGTGTCCTAGAGTCCAAAATGAGTAAATCAATCTCTACACAGCACAATGCATCCAGTTCACTTACATGGAGGGTTTAAAAGGAATTAACGTGTGAATGCCTCAATGCATGTTTGAGAGCAGGAACAGATGTTACCACAATATAGGCATACCTCTTTTTATTGCCCACCACTGATATTGTGTCTTTTACAAAGTGAACGTTTGTAGCAACCCTGCATCAAGATGACAATTTTTCTATAGCCTCAAATTATGGTTAGTGCTTTTCAGCAATAAAGTCTTTTTTAATTAAGGTATGCACATTGTTTTTTAGACATAATGTAATCACACTCTTAATATCCTACAGTATACTATAAACATAACTTATAGGCATTGGGAAACCAAAATTTTGTGACTTGCTTTATTGCCATATTTTAATGATTACTGTATTTGCTTTGTTGTGATGGTCTAAAAACAAACCCACAATATCTCTGAGGTATGCCTCTATATTAGACTTGTGGTTTCATTTTTTTTAAACTTAGGAGCAATGGGACACCTCACCTCCATCGAGACCAAGGGAGGGGAAGGAAGAAAGTGCCTTGAAGTAACACCAGACTGACCCTGGACAAATCTCATATTTGAGATAAAGTTTATATCTTGCCCTTTCAAACAATATAAATCCCTAGGAACTTATTAAAAAGACTCTACAGCTCTGAAATCCCATAGGGTGTGTGTGTGGGTGGGATATAGACATGCCTAGATGGGTTTGAATGACTAGTGAGTGGGATCACTGAAGGGAGTGGAACAGCTACCATGGACTTCATGGTGGTCAAAGAATGCAATGCCTTAAGCAACCAAATAAACTTATCGTATGCTATGGTGTGAATGTTTGAGCCCCCCAAATTCACATGTTGGAATCCTATAGTCTAATGTGATGATATTTGGAAGTGGGGCTTCTTGGAGGTGATTAGGTCATGAGGGTGGAGCACTCATGAGTAGGATTAGTGCCCTTATAAAAGAGATTGCATAGAGCTCCCTTGTCCCTTCTGCCACATGAGGACAGAGTGATAACTCTGATACCTGTAAGATAGCTCTTCCCTGGCCATACTGGCTCTCTGATCTCCGACTTCCAGCCTCCAGAACTGTGAGGAATACATTTCTATAGGCTACAAGCCACCAGTCAGGTGTTTTGTTATAGCAACCTGAAAGGACTAAGGCATCTTATGCCCCAAAATTATTATTTTTGGATAGCATGGGTAAAAAATGGTATTATTCTATAACAGGCACAAAACCCAGGCTTCTAGAAAATGGCACAGGCTGTCAACATAAAAGTTTTTGAAAATAAAATCTTTTGATAGAGAATTTAATAATATATTATACATTACTCTGATTTTTAATTTGACATTTGAAAGAGATCTGAAAGCTGCAGGGTTCGTGATTCAGTATGAGAAAGCACCTAGTCGCAGTTTACAAGGAGCTGGGACAACCTGACGCCTCAAAGAAATTGACAAAGGGACCCACTCCACAGAGGCCAGAGAGTATTATTCATGCCCCGCCCATGTGGGCTGCATGTAAGGGGGGTCAGTATTTTTAACTTACACCCCATTAGTTTACGCCACCTGAAATGGGGCTTTTGTTGTACCTATAACTGCACATTTTCCTTTCTATTCTTAAGGATGGATTGCAAAAGGGAGCAAAACCATCGACCTTCAATAAATAGGTATGCCTCTTAACAGCCCATTACAAGCTCCCAGCACATGTGAACAGATACAGAAATGATCCGCTATGGGCTAGGATACTCATCCTCAAATAAAATCTCTGACTTTCGGCAGGTTTTTAACAAGAATATTCTTTCATTGAAACAGTAATCCTTAGAAACAGTGCTACTTACCACACCAATGATTACTACCTCAACAACTCAGTATGAGGGTTAAAACAATGCTTTTATTTTGTTATTGAGAAAATTTTGTTGATTTAATATTTAGCAGTTCAAGAAGTGAATGTGGTTTCCATTTTCCAACTGGATTTGTGAAGTATTTGTGTCTTCTAATGTCCAGGAGATATCAATCAGATATGAAGAGTTTGGTGAAGAGTTTGGTAAAAACTGAGTTCATGTAAATTTTATATCTAAGGTGGGACATTTATAATGAGTTCACTTACTTCCAGAGGTTAAAAACCACTAAATCTCTCACAACCTAGAGGAACACACAATATAATTTAAAGGCTTAATGAAGTTTATTACTTATATATCTATTTACTAATGGCATTCTATTGTCATTAATAGAGTTTTATGAGATGAACTAATTAAAAATGAGATATAAATTTTCTTCACTTCCCGTGGATATGCATTTCTATGAATAATATTAATAAATGAAAATTAATAACTTGCTGATTTTTACCTGAAGTCTTTCCCTTCTAGGACAAAAATAGCCTTTGTTAAATAATTCATATGTAAAATCATGTTGCTGTTCATTTGTCACAGAATTGATTTTTCTATTGACTATTCACCCAGAGGTGAAAAGAGGCATTTACTGACATTTATGGAAATTAAAAGAAGGAAGCTTCTTGACTGAATAGTGAATATTAGTGTTTCAAATGCAAATCCCATTTCCACTTCATGCTAACAAGATGTTGGAAGAAAAACGTTAAAAAATGAAACTCGAAAATCACAGTTTGTAAAACCAAAGTTTATCCAAGTACATCCTAAAATGTGGCATCAAATAAAATGTGATTCAAAAAAGTATTTGATTAAATGGTTGTATATTTCTATACTTCTAAAAATAAAAAAAATAAAAAATTTGAAAGTGAAAATGATACCGATATAATTAACGAGTTATTAATAACAGGAAAGGAGCAAAGGGAAGGCCAGCGGTCCCCTAAGAAACTCACTGCCACTAGCTACCAGAGGAGATGAGGCCTGCTTCCCTCGAGTAACAACAGCAGCATCTCCGGTTTAGGTAGAAGATAGTGGACCCTTCCAAATTTAGAAATAGGCATTTATACAGCAGCCCAATTAAGTTCATTCTCACTCTTTTGTTTCTTAAGGGTTAAACAAAGGGGGGACATATCCTGCAAAAGGCGTGCTACAAATTCTTTTGGGAACAAGAGTAGCTATATCTGAACAACCAGCAGTGAGAATGGGAAGACAAGATTTTAATTTTTTACCTTATCTGTACACTTTGATTTATTTTAAAAATTAACTGCTGTTCTTTACTATTATAAGAAGTAATATTATATTAGAACAGATTTAGTATCATTTACATGGACATTTATTTGCGTTTTGCAGCTGATTTTAAGTTCATAGCTGTGAATAAAAATGGACTCTGATGAGTGAATGCATGTTTCTATTAATGGAAAGTCATAAAATAGAAATTTAAAATTGTACTGCACATCATGTGACATAATTAATTTGTGACATTTTAGGATATGGATTTTGTATGAGCTCTGGTTGCTTACCTCAGTTCATTTAAAAAACATGGCAGTATAAGTGACTAGTAGATTGTAGCAAATATTTATGACATATATTTAGAGTATGCTTATAGTAATGACATAGTATAGTAATGGTGTTCAAATCGAGGAACTATATGGAAAAACATAAATCTATTATATTGGAAACAGAAAGTATGAGTATTGTAATTCCTTTGAAAATATTTTTTCTTGGGATATAGGACTCACTTAAAATACCAGAAGGTATTATTGAGGAAAATTAATCTACTAAATTTTATCTCTCCAAAGAATAAATCTGTTGATATAATTTGCTTATTCAAAAATCTTCCATTGCCTTGCACTAGCCTAAACAATCAAATCCACATACCTTAGCATGTTACATAAAGTCCTATATTTCTGCCCACAATAATTATTCCAGCTTCATCATCATCCATTCTCACATAAACTCATGTCAGTCCAATCCGTTATCTTCTCTACCATAGTTTCAGTTCGGATGCCTAAACATAGAATCCTCTGAAGTTCCCAAGGCCCAGCTCTAAAAGTCATTTCATGATATCGTTTTGTAATTTGAATCATGTTCACATGTTATTATTCTAATAGATTTTTATAACCATGTGAAATAAGCAGGTTAATTTTTATTAAACTCATTTCATAGACACTTAAATTTATCTTTTTTAAAAAATGTTTTTTTATTAATTTCAGAGAGAGGTTGGTAGAGGGAGAGAGAGACAGAAACATCAATGATGAAAGAGAATCATCCATCAGCCATCTCCTACACGTCCCCTACTGGGAATCGAGCCCGAAACCTGGGCATGTGTCCTGACCTGGAATCAAACTGTGACCTCTGGTTCATAGGTACTCATTTCAAGACAATATGGTCAATAAATTGTTACTGGGCTGTGGAAATTTTCTGGATTAAAAGGATGAGTAGGACACAAAAAGAAGAAAGGACATTTGGGTTGAATGGTACAAGGAATGGTGTTCATACTTTTGTTGATGTCTGCATTTACAATTACAAAATACACAAGACAGAGAAAAGCACCCTGAAGTGTGGGTGGGACTTGAGAGTTGGCCTTGAACTAGCAATGGAGCTCTGAGTAAGACTTTCCCCTACTTGTTTGATTAGCCAATATCTTAATTTGTGTTGTTTTGTAGCAGTTTACTGGTTAAGTTATTAATTTCTTAAGATAGTTTTTCTGGAAACAACCACACTCTGTATGTTATGCTAGTAATTATAATTAAATAAAAATGAAGACAACCATTTTATGAAATTGGGTATTAAAAAACTATTAACCCATTCCAAATAGATTTTTAAAAAATAGCTATAATTAGGAAAGGGGCATAGTTTAGCAACTTCACTGGCCATGGAATTTATCGCATGGGGGAAAGCATCTTCTCTGTCATCAGCCTTTAATCTTTCTCCAAAATTTAGTTACCAGTTAGTCACCCACTGGAGAACTAGAGGTAAGAGAGGCAATTCTTCATAATTATTAAATGCACCAAAAAGTTACTAAAAATACTAAAATATTTCTTGGGGCAGCCAACTTGTTATAGGGGACTAACTTTGTCCCTGAGGAAAACTGTTCATTGATTCTGAGAAATTTCTGAAAGACCTATTATTAAGAGTTACAAGCTTTGCTCTGGTCAGTGTGCTCAATGGTTAGAGTGTTGGCCTGCGCACCAAATGGTCATGGGTTCGATTCCCAGTCAAGGAACATACTTGGGTTATGGGTTCACTCCCTGTCCCCAGTCAGGGTCCTGTTAGAGGCAACCAGTTGATGTGTGTTTCTCACAGATGTTTCTCTCTGTCTCTCTCCCCTCTCCTTCCCTCCCTTCCACTGTCTCTGAAAAAGCAATGGGGAAAAATAATCCTCAGGTGAGGATTAACAAAAGAAAAACAAGAGTTAACTTGGTGGGAACACCATTGGTCATTATATTTTGTCTAAAATTGTGTGATAAGCAATATTCCAATAGTTCTAACATCAGAAGATATAAACATGTACAACTTTTGCTAGTGAAGGAATAAAGTTTGCTAATAATGGAGGCTGGGCTTAGTTGAGTACCATAAATAATAATGTTCAGCAGCAACATGTAAAATATTAAGTCAAATAAATGATGAAGGGTGATGGTTACTCAAGATGGTATAACAGGAAGACCACAAATCCCAGTGGCTGACACAAAAGAAATATATTAGTAAGGACAAAATGATTGTTTCTGATTATGAGTGTACTTCGCATCTTCTTGGGCCTTGGAGTATTCTGTATCCAGATTTTGGATTGGAAGGGACATGGAAAAGTCATAGGCAAAGGGAGGCTTGTATGGGTCAAGCTACAAAGTGGCTAACATCACTATGGCTTCCATTCCATTGGCTGGATCTCAGTCACATGACTATTCCTAACCACAAGGGAGGCTGGGAAATATAGTCTAACTATAAGGCAGTCATGGTTACAGGTACATATGCTAGAAAAAATAGGGAAAGCAAAACAGAATTCAGGAAGGATTAGGAAGGAAAAGAGAAGATTTTGCCAAAGTAAGCAACATATGAAAGTAAATATATTAAAGCAAAACTTTGTTCTAAAAATAGATAATAAAAATCACCTGCAAGCATATAAAATTAATTTAAATCCACTTGGGCTTCAAATTCTATGCTTTAAATGTCACTGACTTTCATGACACTTCTTTGCAATGTCAGTTTATCTTTTTCAGAATCTATTCTGATGGGGTCAGAAACACAAAATGACAGTTTCAAATAATAACATAATCATAGAAATCAGGTCTACAAGGCCTACTAAAGTAAAAAGTAAATTCTTTAACCAACATTAGCTAATTTTGTTTCAGCACAGTGGAACAAGATACTATATTTAAGAAGTCAAGAAATCGGGGTCCAGTTGTATGTCCTCCATTTCTGTTACCTTGAACAATAATACAGCTAATTGTCTTATGTTTTCCACTTACAGAAAAGGCAAATACTTATCCCTTACTTATACTCTAAGCCAGCCGTGGGCAAACTATGGCCCGCGGGCCGGATCCGGCCCGTTTGAAATGAATAAAACTAAAAAAAAAAAAGACCGTACCCTTTTATGTAATGATGTTTACTTTGAATTTATATTAGTTCACACAAACACTCCATCCATGCTTTTGTTCTGGCCCTCCGGTCCAGTTTAAGAACCCATTGTGGCCCTAGAGTCAAAAAGTTTGCCCACCCCTGCAGTCTAAGCAGACTAAAGTTACCAAAAATGGTAAATGATTTTTGAAGAAAGATAATACAATCTAAAATAATAAAAGCATAATATGCTAATTAGACCGGATGTCCTTCCGTCCTTCCAGACAAACGGTTCTCAACCTGTGGGTCGCCACCCCTTTGGGGTCGGACGACCCTTTCACAGGGGTCGCCTAAGACCATCGGAAAACACATATATAATTACAATTGTTTTTGTGATTAATCACTATGCTTTAATTATGTTCAATTTGTAACAATGAAAATACATCCTGCATATCAGAAATTTACATTACGATTCATAACAGTAGCAAAATTACAGTTATGAAGTAGCAATGAAAATAATTTTATGGTTGAGGGTCACCACAACCTGAGGAACTGTATTAAAGGGTCGTGGCATTAGGAAGGTTGAGAACCACTGTTCCAGATGAAGCCAGAGCTGCGAGGGAAGCCCGGGTCCTGGGTGCCTGCCAGTGGCCAGAGGGAAGCCCGGATTCAGGATGCCAGATGGAAGTTGGTGCCAGTAGCTGGGAGAAGGAAAGCCTACTCTTGCATGAATTTCGTGCATCAGGCCTCTAGTACATTCATAATTGATATTTTATATTTAGCCTGTTGCTGATTTTATATTTAGCCTATTGCTGTAGTTTATAATTTAAAAGTACCCCTTTTCTAGAATTAACATTTTACAATTAATGGTAATTCATTTAAACATCTAATAGAGTTACTCCACTCCAGCCATACTGGCCATCTTGCAATTCAGATATGCTTCTGTCTCGGGGCCTTTGCTGTTTTTCTACCTGAAATGCTCTTCCCTCATATCAACTCCCACCTTGAATTCCTTACTTAAATTTTGCTCAATGAGGCTTTTGTTCACAACCTGTCTTAAAATTACAACTCAACCCAATCATCCTCCATACCACCCTTTTCACACCTATTTTTGCTTATCCTGTTTTGCTTTTTAAAAAATAATTTAACAGTAGTCCCTTCATTATCCATGGTGGATACATTCCAAGATCTCTAGTGGGTGCCTGAAACTGCAGATAGTACTGAACCATATCTACACTAATTTTTGCGTGTGTGGGTTTTTTGTTGTTGTTAATCCTCACCTGAGGCTAATCAGCATATCCTTATGCACAGAGTGAAGAGGAGGGGGAGAGACAGACAGAGAGGAACATGGATGTGAGAAAAACACATCAATTGGTTGTCTCCCGCACTCACCCTGACCAGGGGAGATTGAGCCTGCCACCGAGGTACATGCCCTTGACCGGAATCGAACTCATAACC
>NW_005871081.1:2844313-2893397 GCF_000147115.1 Myotis lucifugus
AGGAGCTGGAAGCAGAACATGAGGCTTGCTTGCTCCAGTGACTGCAGACTCTAACGTTCCCCGCCTGACTTGCCGGCCTCTGAGCTGGCAGTTTGAAACATTCTAACAAATATGGAAGCTAAACAAAACCCCAGAAACCAGCTTTCAGCCAGCCGGGATCTCAGAGCTGGAGTTATACATTGTTTCGATTATAGAACGAAAACAAACCAGATACCGGCTTTCAGCAGCGGAAGCCTCAGAGCTAGAGCCAGAGCTAAAGCTGGCCCAGAATTTAAAAAAAAAAAAGAAAAAAAGGAGCAGTTGGGAGCTTCAGTCAACAACCGCCAGCCTGAAAGCAGCCCTCAGCCCCTCACCCAGACTGGCCAGGCACCCCAGTGGGGACCCCCCACCCTGAAGGGTGTGTGACCAGCTGCAAACAGCCATCATCCTCTCATCCAGGCTGGCCAGGCACCCCAGTGGGGACCCCCACCCTGATCCAGGACACCCTTCAGGGCAAACCAGCTGGCCCCCAGGCCTCTATCCTATATAGTAAAAGGGTAATATGCCTCCCAGCACCGGGATCAGTGGAGCCGCGAGGCCTCCTGGTACCGGATCAGCGTGACAGGGGCAGCGCCCAAACCCCCTTATCCGCCTGCGGCTCTGTGTGTGACAGGGTGCGGCGTCCCAACCCCCCTCGCCCCCGCCGCCACAGGCCCTGCTCTGTGTGTGACGGGGTAGAGCCATAACTTCCCCATCGGCCCTGCCCTGAGTGTGAGAGTGGTGGTGCCCCAACCCCCTGATCGGCCCTGCTCTGTGGGTGATAGAGGGCGGCACCCCAACTCCCTGATCCGCCCTGCTGTGTGTGTGACAGGGGGCAGTGCCCTAACTCCCCTATCGGCCCTACTCTGTGAGTGACAGGGGGGAGCTCCTCAACCCCCTGATAGGCCCTGCTCTGTGCGTGACAGGGGGCAGCGCTCCAACCCCCTGATTGGCCTGCAGGGTACGGAGCCCCAACCCCCCTGATGGGCCCTGCTCTGTGCGTGACAGGGAGTGGTGCCGCAACCTCCCCATCAACCCTGCCTTGAGTGTGATGGGGGCGGTGCCCCAACCCCCCAATCAGCCCTACCCTGAGCATGACTGAGGGTGGCATCGCAACCTCCCGATCCGCCCTGCTCTGTGCGTGACAGGGGGTGGCGCCCCAACTCCCCAATCGGCCCTGCTCTGAGCCCGACCAGGGGCTGCACCTAGGGATTGGGCCTGCCCTCTGCCTCCCAGGAGCAGGCCTAAGCCAGCAGGTCGTTATCTCCTGAGGGGTCCCAGACTGCGAGAGGGCACAGGCCGGGCTGAGGGACCCCCCCTTCCCCCCCGAGTGCACAAATTTTTGTGCACCGGGCCTCTAGTAAATATATATTTTTGTGTGTGTGGGTTTTTTGTTGTTGTTGTTAATCCTCACCTGAGGATATATTTTCCATTGATTTTTCAGAGTGAAAAGGAGGGGGAGAGACAGACAGAGAGGAACATGGATGTGAGAAAAACACATCAATTGGTTGTCTCCTGCACTCACCCTGACCAGGGGAGATTGAGCCTGCCACCGAGGTACATGCCCTTGACCGGAATTGAACTCATAACCCTTCAGTCTGAGGTCCGATGCTCTAACCATTTAGCCAAACTGGCTCAGCCCATATATACTTTTAATAAATTTGATTTATAAACTATGTACAGTAAAAGATTAATAATTAATAGTGCAAATAAAATATAATTATTATAACAATATCTATAATAATAAAAGGGCAATATGCTAATTAGACTGGACGTCTTCTAGATGTCCTTCCTGACGAAGCCAGGACTGGAGGGAAGCCAGCTGGGTCCCAGGTGCCTGCAGGCAGCCTGAGGGAAGCCAGCCCGGGTCCTGGGTGCCTGTGGGTGGTCAGAGGAGGGAAGCAGCCCAGGTCCTGAGTGCTGGAGGGAAGCTGGTGCCGGCAGCCCAGGTTCCAGGTGCCAGAGGGCAGCTGGAGGAGGGAAGCAGCCTGGGTCCTGGGTGCCTGTGGGTGGTTGGAGGAGGGAAGCAACCCAGATCCTGGGTGTGGAGGGCAGCTGGAGGAGGGAAGCAGCCCAGGTCCCGGGCACCGGAGGGAAGCCGGTGCCGGCAGCCAGGGGAAGGAGGGCATACTCTTGCATGAACTTTTATGCATTGGGCCTCTATTACTATAATAAAAGTAATGTGAATGTGGTCTCTCTCCTTTCTCTCAAAGTACCTTATTGCACTGTACTCACCCATCTTCTTGTGATGATATGAAGTGCCTATATAATGCGATACAGTGAGATGAATAATATAGGCATTGTAATGTAGTGTTAGGCTACTATTGACCTTTTGATAATATGTAACTCTATGGCTTCTACTTGCCTGGCACAAGTAGATCCTCAATAAGTATTGGTTGAATGACTGAATAAATGAACCTCCAAAAATTCAATTTTATGTGATCCACTTTCTTAGAATTCAAAATATGTATATTATGTACTTTATTTTGTTTTATGTACTATGCATAAATCCATATATATCCTATATAATAAAAGGCTAATATGCAAATTGACCGAACAGCGAAAACATCCGGTCTCTATGACATGTTCTGACCACCAGGGGGCAGATGCTCAATGCTGGAATTGCCCCCTTGGTGGTCAGGACACTCCCACAGGGGAGCGCCACTCAGCCAGAAGCCAGGCTCATGGCTGGTGAGCAGAGCAGTGGTGGCAGGAGTCTCTCCTGCCTCTGCGGCAGCGCTAAGGATGTCTGACTGCCGGCTTAGGCCTGCTCCCCAGAGTTGGACATCATCCGAGGGCTCCCAGACTGCGAGAGGGCACAGGCCAGGCTGAGGGACACCCCCCACCCAAGTGCATGAATTTCATGCACTGGGCCTCTAGTATGAATATAAACAGAGTTATATATATTAAAACCATGTATGTCATTCTTTATGAGCAATATAAGGGATTTTCCAAAGTCAGTCATTTTTATTGTGACTCTCACATTACATGCCAACTTTAGAACCTAATTACCATATAAAATGTGACATTAATATCCTCTAATCAATGAGGCAACTGCCTGTGACCCTATTTACCAAGTCTACTGGTACATTTTTAACATGGGCGTGAATTATAGTATTTGATGAATTTAAGAATATTCTATCAGTCTGCTTTCCATTAATCCTCCTGAGGCTGCTACTGGTTGATAATTACATAGAGCTGGCAATTTATTAAGGACATTGTGTTTGGAATACAGAAATGATTAAGATGCATTCAATGTGTTCTCTCTATGTTCAGAAGTCTATCAGGGTCTACATACATGATTATAATACAACAAAATAAGTTGTATAAAAGAGACTTGTATTATAGAGTCACAGGAACCAATTTACAGAGGCAGCTACTTATGTTGCTTGGAAGGGGTGCTCAAGGAAGTGCATCAAGAGGAAAGTAATGTTAAAGAAGCATCTGGAAAGCCAATGATAAATGTGGAGAACAGTCCATTTCTGGCAATGTACTCAGAAGTAGGAGAAAGTCAGCAGCATGGTCCTATGTTGTATAAAGTGTGGAAAATTGTTATCAGCATAGAAAAATATAAAATTAAATTATTAATTTTCACTACTATCAAAAACGAATGCCAAGTAGCTTAAAGTTCTAACTATAAAAAACAAACCTAATCTTAAAAATATATGTAGAAATATATATTTATAGCAGCAGGGTAAGAGAGGGTTTTTTTTCTTTTTCATAAGATATTCTTGAATAGAACAAGAAAAGCACAACCCATAAAGATAAAGACCAATTGATTTGACATAATAACATTATAAATTTATGTGTGATAAATATATAAGCATGGCCAAGATGAAGCAAGCCCACTAAAGCCTATTTCCCTCACTGATTATAACTAAACGTTTAGAAAAAAATACATAAACATCGATGTGATGATTCAGAAAAGTAAACAAAAGCAAGTGAATTGTGGAGGGAATAAAAACAGTCTTAAAGCAGAATAAAGACACGTTCAGATTTTTTAAAAATGAAGAGAATTTCTTGACCTGCTGCAAATAAAATGCTAAAGGAGGTTCTTCGGAGTGAAGTGAATGACAATGGAAGGACACTTAAAACTCCAGGAATGAAGAAGAGCCATAGAAATTGTAAGTCATGGGGTAACAAAAAAGATTATTTTTCTCCATTAAAGTTGTCTAAAACATGCGTCACTGTTGAGAGCAAAGTTTTAACATTGCCTGGGAGAATATATTCAATGTATGTAGATGTAATATATGTGACAACTATAAAGTATAGAGATATACGATATGTGACAACTATAGAGTAAAAGTCAATAATGCAGGTTAAATGGAACAAATTACTTTTAATAGGAGTTTGGTGATTGCAGCACCACAGACTCAAGCACATGTGGTTTGGATGTACATACTTTGGCAGAAGTCAATGGTAAACCATTGCTTCATTTTCTTCTCTTATTCTGTTTATTTTCTGCTTTACCTTGAATACCCTATAATGAGAGAGTCCAAAATGAAATATGAGATCATGCTGAAAGATGAGACTCCCAGGTCAGACAGCACTCAAATAGTCATCAGGGAAGAGCAGAGAACAAATATGAATAGAATGGTTGCCAATGATGCAACTAGACCTAAGCCAGAAGGACATTTAGTGCCTGATGTGCATGAAGGCAAAAGGAAAGAGTGATGCTGCACAACACATACAATCAGAACGTGGAACACAAGAAGCATGAACCAAGTACACTGAAAATGCAAGGCGAGAAATGGGACATCTAACAATTGCAGTGCTTGGTGGTAGCAAACTGAAATGGACTAAAGTTGGACATTTCCAGTCAGACAACTATAAAGTCCTCTACTCTGGAATGACAAACTCAGAATAAAAAGAATAGCTTTAACACAGAGGCAAGATGTAGCACAGACAGTTAGGGGGTATAGCACAAGGTCTGACTGAACAATATCAAGCAGACTTCTAGAAAAACCTATTAACGTAACTATCATTCAAGTCTGCTCCAATTACAGAGGCCGAAGAAGACAAAATTGAAAGCTTTCACACAAGTATCCAAGAAGAAATTGATTGTACACCTAAACAAGATATGCTGATAATTATAGGTGATTAGAATGCAAACATAGGAGATAAGGCAGAATCAAATGTCAATGGAAAATTTGGATTATGTATCAGGGATGAAGCAGGAGATTGTCCATCTTCAAACAACCAGATGACTATATACATGGGCATCTCCAGAAAGCCAATACAGAAATCAAATAGACTATATGATTGGAAGCAGGAGATGGAGAAGCTGTATTCTCTCTGCCCAAACAAGACCAGGATCAGATGGTGGTATTGACCATGAATTGTTAATATCAAACATGAGAGTGAAGCTGAAGAAGAGCATCATCAAAGGAATTATAGTGCCAAAATATAACGAAGATAACATACCTGATGGATTTAAAGTCCACATAAAAACAGATTTGCACTGTTAAACTTAAGTGACCAAAACTAGAAGAACTGTTGACTGAAACTAGAAAGGGAAGAATGCCAAAAGACAACATGAAAAGTAAAAAGGAAAGAACAAATCAAGATGGATGAAACACTAAATATTGTCAATGGCAAGTGAGAGGCAAAAGTAAATGGTAGTTCAAGTAGGGTTTCAATCCTGAATACAATTTTTCAATGACTGTCATGGATAGATAAAAAAGAACTATTACATAGTCAATATAAGGAGATAAAAAAGAACAACAACAACAACACACACACACACACACACACACACACACAAACACGCATGCATGCACACGCGCACACACACACAAGAACAACAACCAAGAGATCCCTAACAGAAGATTCAGGAAAATAATAGGGAAATTCAACCTGGAATAGGAATGCTGAATGAAGAAAGCACATTATTTAGTCAGGAGAAAATAAAGGAAAGGTGGAAAGAGAATCCTGAAGGTCTGTAAAGAATAGACAAAAGAATGACAGACACCTTTGAAGATCACTAGGAGGAAGAACCTGCAATTCTAGAAAGTGAAGGGAAAGCAGTCCTAAAGTGTTGGAAAGAAATGAATCACCAGGGGCAGATGGGATATCAATATATTTATTTCAAGCCACAGAAACCGAGTCTGTCAAAATCCTAACAAGAGTATGTCAACAAATATGGAAACAAAACAATGGGCTACAGGCTGGATGCAACTCACTTACATCCCAGTTTTCAAGAAAGGAGATGTCAAGGAGTGCAGTAACTATAACACCAGTTCTAATATCCCACACAAATAAAAAGGTTGTTTAAGCTGGATTCTAATTGTGAATATTCACTGGATACTAGAGTGCGCCAAAGAATTTCAGAAGGTTGGTCTATGTTTCATAGACTACAGTAAAGCCTTTGACTTCATGAATCATGAAAAGCTTGGATTGCTCTGAAAGAAGTGGGGGTGCCTCAGCACTGGACTGTTCTGAGGCATGGGCAGGAAGCCACTGTCAGGACAGGATATGAAAAGACTGAATGGTTTCCTATAGGCAGAGGTATCAGACAAGGATGCATTTTATCTCCCTATTTTTTCAATCTGTATGCAGAACATAGCATTTCAAAAAAGACTAGACTCAGGGGAAAAAGTGAAAATTGGTAGAAGAAATATCAATAACTTAAGATATACAGATGACACCATCTTATTGGCAGAAAGTAGCAATGATTTGAAATGACTTCTGATGAAAGTAAAAAAAAAGTGTGAAAGCAGGACTCTATTTGAACATCACGAAGATAAAAAAAATCATGACTATAGAAGAAATACACATCTTTAACATAGACAATGATACTAAAATTGTTAAAGATTTTGCTTACCTTGGTTCAGTCATCAATTCAAATGGTGACTGCAGCTAGAAAATCAAGAGAAGACTGAGACTTGGAAGAATGGCAATGGAAGAATTGGGAAAGATCTCCAAGAGAAAAGATGTGTCATTGGAGACCAAGGCTAAGGTCATTCACGCTCTCATGTTGCCAATTGCTATGTATGGATATGAAAGTTGGACAGTGGAGAAAGCTGACAGGGAAAAAAAGATTCAGTTGAAATATGGTGTTGGAGGAGAGCTCTACCGAAACCCTGGAAAGATAAGCAAGTGGGTCCTAGAGAAAATTAAACCTGGGACATCACTGGAGGTAAAAATGACAAGCTTTAAGAGTGTAATGGAGAGTTATACATTATGTTCAGGATGCGATTCAACTCGGGGTGGCAGGCAGGGATGAGATCAGGACCTGGATATATATTTCTCTAAAATATGGTGCCAAAGCAAATATGGTAAAATGATAAGATTTATTGAAGTTGAGTGTTTTACTAGTCACTGTCATTTTTTCCTAAGTTTATAATTTTATATAAAGAGGTAATATGCAAATTGACCCTCATGCCCTCACATCACAAGATGGCTGCCCCCATGTCATCACAACATGGCCACCCCCACATCATCACAAGATGGTCACCCCACGTCGTCACAAAATGGCCATCCCCACATTGTCACAAGATGGCCACCAAGGGAGGCCAGTTGGGGGGATCAGGCCTGCAGGGGAGGAAAGTTGGGGGTGATGGGCCTGCAGGGGAGGGCCATTGGGAGGCCAGTTGGGGGGGATCAGGCCTGCAGGGGAGGAAAGTTGGGGGTGATGGGCCTGCAGGGGAGGGCCAGTGTCAATCAGGCCGGCAGGGGAGTGGTTAGGGGGTGATCAGGCTGGCAGGCAGGCGAGTGGTTAGGAGCCAGCAGTCCGGGGAGTGGTTAGGGGTGATCAGGCTGGCAGGCAGGCGAGTGGTTAGGAGCCAGCAGTCCTGGATTGTGAGAGCGATGTCCGACTGCCGGCAGTCAGATATCCCCTGAGGGGTCCCAGATTGGAGAGGGTGCAGGCTGGGCTGAGGGACACGCCCCCCCGTGCACGAATTTCATGCACCAGGCCTCTAGTCTATGTAATAAAAGCCCAGCAACCATTACAGTGGAATGACCAGAATGACCAGTTGCTATGATGTCCACTGACCACTAGGAGCAGATGCTCAATGCAAAAGCTGCCCCCTAGTGGTCAGTGTGCTCCCACAGTGGGAGTGCCTCTCAGCCAAAAGCCAGGCTCACGGCTGGTGAGTGCAGGGGCAGTGGCAGGGGCCCTTCCCGCTTTTGCGGCAGTGCTAAGGAGTGGCAAGCCAAGAGTTAAGGAGCGCGCGGGTGGTCCATTAGGACCGAGCAGGCAGGTGGTTAGGAGCGAGGGATCTCAGATTGCAAAAGGGCACAGGCTGGGCTGAGGCCCCCCCTACAAGAATTTTGTATTCCATAACAAAGTATTTTTGAAAATTGCATACATGACATATATACTTTGTCAAAATCCCAGATAAATGTTGGGTCCTGCTGATTCAATATAATCTACATATTTAGGTAGTATCTTTCTACTAGAGTCAGAATTGATGTCAGAATTGATGTTCAGAATATTAACCTTGAAAAAAAGGAATATATATATATGCCTAACTGACCAAATGACCAGTCGACCAGTCGCTATGACGCACACTGACCACCAGGGGACAGACGCTCAATGCACAGGATTGGACTCCCTCCTGTCAGGATTAGGCCTGCAGGGATCAGGTTGAAACTGGCTATCCAACATCCCCTGGTGGGGTCCTGGATTGCGAGAGGGTGCAGGCCAGGCTAAGGGACCCCACTGGTACACAAACCATGCACCGGGCCTCTAGTACTATAATAATAATGGCAAGCCCTTTTTCAGCATTTATTATATTGCAGGCAGCATGCTTGACATGTTACACATATTCTCTCTAATAAATCTAAAAAATAATTACTACTTTCTATACTCACATGTTAAATAACACATATGGGATTCATACCTAGGTCTTTTGTTTCTTTTATTTAAAAAATTAAATTGAATTAATATTGAAATTCTTAAGTTAACCAGAATTTATACTTAACCACATTTTCTCAGTTGGATTGTTACTTGCTCCCTTATGCAATAGTTTTGGCTAATTGCAGGTTTCTCATCTGGAAGATGAGCATGCAGAGATTTCAAAGATCTTTCCTTTCTTTAAAAACGTATCACAATTCTCATTTCTCATTCTTTTAATATTTCTTAAAATTGAATTATCTTCATTGATAATAGTCAGTGTCTTCACTAGAAAAACTATGTACTTGAATACATTTAGGACATATGTATGGTTTGACTTTTATGAAGGAAAAATGCAAAATATAGGATTTGGTTTTGTTGTCTTTTTTCTTCTAACTTTTATATATCTATACAGGATATGTCATTTTTCTGTTGAAAGGCTGCCATTTATCACATACCATCAAATTAATTTCACTGCTTTCATCTCTTGTACATAATATGGAAGTCATGAGTGGTGCATACTGATTCCTAGGAACTTCAGCTATGTGAAAGAGCATCTATGCTAGATCTTCATCTGTGTGAAGCTTCTGAATGAAATACATAGATATTTCCTTTTGAAATGGTTATCTATTTTTTCCCTACCATAGGCTTTAGAGCTATCCCTTAATGATTAAACTAAATGTCTAGATTTAGTTATTTTATGTAACACACTTTCTTTTCCATACCACAGTATATTTCAAAGCAGGTCTATGTCACAAATAAAATGAATATAGAAAGAAGCTACTGGGTTTATTTAGTACCCTGCAACTGTTCATTTTGTTAATATGTGACATTACAAAAAGGTTTCTTTGATCGTTCAGTAAAACAAACCACATAATTTGTTTCCTGATGTGGATCAATGGCATATTGATTATGTTATGGCATTCATTGGCAGCTGTTTCTGGAGTGGGCGAAATATATACTAAGCTTTCAGGTGCTGAATTGCCACTATTTTAACAGACACCATCAATGATTTCTTACAATGAACATTTGAATCTGACAGATATTAATAAAATTTTTTATGCTCTTTAGAAAAACAAAAGAATATAAAAAAGGCTTGGCAAGAAATATGATAAATGCCCATAGTGAAAATCAAAAATCATAAACCACACGATATTACTGTGGAGAGCAGACAGCTGAGAGGAAGAAAATGGCATGCAGTGAAAGTTGGTAAAGTTAAAATGAGAATGTAAATACAAATAAACTGTGCTCAAATGGAAAAAGAAAACATCTCATTTTTCAATGTCAAGTGTGGACCCCTAACCAGATGTGCAACCAGCAATTTTACGCCAAGGGCAAGCACTAAACATTTATTTTATCCAACCCTGTCTGGCACCCTCCTGTCTTCAGGACACCCCTCCTGTGCTGCTCATGCTTTTGCGCTATTTATAATCCATGGGCTTCCTGTGTCAAGTTACCTGGTCTTGTGCGTCAGCAGAGGATTGCAATCATAGCAAAAAATGCTAAGAAGTCACCCTGGGTGGGAGGATGTTCTCAGTATTTCATTCACTGCTGAGTCTTCGGCCTCTGAATTATTTCTAAGGGCTTGCATCATGCCAAGTGGCACCACATTTTTTTAAAAGTGATTTTATATCTCATAAAATGTCAAGTAGGTAAATATCATATTATTTTTACAAAAGTTGGTTGTTGCATTCTAAAACCAATCTAAGTGGCTTCTATAACCTATGAAATTCTAAATTTGAGTCCTGGATGAGCCACAAAGCCCACCTCCAGGGCTAGCATGTGGAATTCCATGACGTCACACATTCACTGCTGGTTTTATTCATGCTGAGTGCTTTGGAAGGTCGTGAGTATTTTATCTCAGTTCACAGCATGGACCTACGAAACCCATATAAGGAGCATAAATGAACTCAGCCACATTCACAATACAGCTAATGTCTCAGTTTGCACTATTTTCAAATATTTTAAGTAAAATTATTTTTTACTACTTTTATGTAAATCCATGATATTTTGCAAAATAATAAAATTAATAAAAATCATGATGCAAATGAACACAAACTATATTTTTAATATTCAGTACCATGAAAAAAGAGTATCAAATTAGTGCCCGTTAAAATTCTTATTTGCAAGCAATGAAAACTAACTCTGAACATCTTAACAGTTAAAAGATTTATTGGAAGGCAAAAGAATGACATAAAGTTAGAAAATAAGATCTCACAAATTGGACAAAGCTGGATGCAGTGGCTGGCAATAGATATACATTGACCAACATCTGCTGCCGCTGGAGGGAACCACCACTGCCAGATGTGACCCCCATGGCGACATCTATTCTGTCCTTTCCAGTATATGTCTCTCACTCCATAATCTATGGTTGATAGAGTGACTGAGCCCTTCTCACATATATTTGTCTAGCTGTCAAAGGAGAGAGAAAAAGGGAGTCTCCCTCTTAACATTTCACTGTGGTAGGTGAGAAATTTATGACTGGCAGCTAAAAATAACAAATCATCAATGTCTACTACAGCTGCTTAGATTTTTGTCTTGAGCCAAACATTCTTCAAATTTTATGAAAAAGTTGAATTACTCCTGCATTCCTTTAGTAGGTTATTGTAAGTTCATTCTCAGAAACAGGACTTACGATGCTGACATCCATTCAAACTGTAGACTCTGAATCTTCCCTATAATCTTGGGCAAATTACTAAATCTATTTCAAGCTTTCTTTATCTACCACAATGCCCATATGTTTTATCTTCCTTAAAAAGATTTTATTAAAATCACTGATGATGCTAATTAAAATATAGACATCCTTAAAGAGGGAAGGTTCAATATTTTAGTCAACATTTAATTTCGCTGCTATATGTCCAATCAGTCCAGCTGACTTTATAGAATTCCTATTTAATTGCATTAGTAGAAAATCTAAAATGTAATATGCCTGTATGTGTCCGTATTTCCTCTATAAATGGGACACAAGAGGCATTTGTGCTGAAAGACGTGTGGCCACTAAATGCATAGTTTCATATAACTTGTATAGCTTTTCAACAGTGAGGAATGTGTCCTACCATGAGAATACCCATACTTTTACATGGAATAAAATGACTCTGGTTTTCCGTTTCCTTGAAAAAAATGCATTATGAGATAACTGGAGGCTGACATATTTGCATTTGAAAACAAGCCTCCATTGAAAACTAGGAATGGGAAATTATTCCTGGTGACCTTTCCCATCTCTCTTTGCTTCTTGGCCAAGTCCATGAAAGATCAGAGGAAAAGTTTCAGAGATGCCTATGTTAAGAACCTTCTTTTGATATTAACCTTTCCTCTATGCACCACATTGTAGTGGGAGTCCTGGGAAGGGTGTCATTGTGCTCTCATGTACAGGAGTCTACCCTGTAATAAAAATCAAAACAGTGTTCATAACAAGCAGGGCCCTCTGTGAATTACCTTAGAGCAGCGGTTCTCAACCTGTGGGTCGCCACCCCTTTGGGGGTCGAACGACCCTTTCACAGGGGTCGCCTAAGACCATCGGAAAACACATATATAATTACATATTGTTTTTGTGATTAATCACTATGCTTTAATTATGTTCAATTTGTAACAATGAAAATACATCCTGCATATCAGATATTTACATTATGATTCATAACAGTAGCAAAATTACAGTTATGAAGTAGCAACAAAAATAATTTTATGGTTGGGGGTCACCACAACATGAGGAACTGTATTAAAGGGTCGCGGCATTAGGAAGGTTGAGAACCACTGCCTTAGATAAAGCATCTGTAAGGCTTACAAGGTAAAGTAAGCGCATTTCTAAGGAACAGAGGGGAGATTAGGACAATGTAGTATTGCAACCAATTAGCATTTTCTTTCAATTTCAGTGAAAGTGATTTGAGCAGATTACCTCCTGTGAGATTTATTTTTAAGATTAAAATTATTGATTTTTCACACTACCTCATCAGTGTTATTTAGAAAAGTCTTATCTGATAATAAGGCCTTGCCTACATTATGCCAAATATTCAGATGCAAGCTGATCATTAGCTGGATAGTTGATCTCATGAAAACATCTGGATACTTGACTGAGATTTTCAAAGAATTTTACACAGATATTTGCAATATTAAAAGTTGTAACAGTAACTTCATACGAAATAAGAATTCTGTTGCTACACATTGAACATGTTGATGGGTTGTACACCACCTCAAATGCAAAGTGGTATCTTTTTGAAGATAATTACTGAAAACAGTATTTTAAAATTCAACATAGCAAAACACCAAACTATATGATATAAATCCTTCTTCTTTCTAAAAAAACTAGTGGTTATTTTTTTTCTGGAAATGAGAATCTTGATTTTGGTAAACTTCCTAAGGCCAAGCACATAAGCATATATGTGAAATCACTGAAACACAATGTTGTATACTGCCACCTCATTTTGATTTTACTGGGCTCTGATCACATGTCATATTTTAATTGAATTTGGATTACATGGAATCTGGAAGAAGTAACTGAGATACAATGGCATGCCACAAACCATAGGTGCTTCATGTATTTTATTTCCATGTGTTATCACGTAAAGGGCCCTTATTTTAGCTGAGGTCAAATGTGGAAAACTTATTCACATAATTCAGTACATTTAATATCATCTTTCCCTGACAGTAATTTTAAAATACCATAACATATACAATATTCCATTTTAAAACCATTTATTCATTTTTTATTTATATGGGACACATTATTATTCTTCAAACCCACAGGAAACTGGTCAACTGAGATAGAGGAGAAAGAAGAATGTTGAGCTGAAGAAACTTAGGATGGAGATGGGAGTAGCTCCCCTCTAGTCCAGTAAAAAAATATGTTCCTGGTCATACTTAATGAATTTCTTGTCATAACTTAATTTGTTATCATGGCATCTTTGAATATCTGGGGGTCATTACCTGAGTGGTGTGACTCTCTCTATGTCTCTGAAATGTTGAGGTCGCTGTCCCACTCACAGACAACCTGGAGAATCCCTCTTCTTCAGGTAAACCTATGGAAGTCAACACAAAGTAGTTAAGTTGTGTGTCCTTTCTCTGAATAAAAGAAGTTGTGTACTTACTGTAAGAAAATAAAATTGTTATATTTTATAGATTGAAATAATCATCAGTTAAATACTAATTGAATAATAAAGTTTTTATAAGAAAATATAGAAAAACAAAGTATTGCTGCATTTCCATTTAATACAAGAAAACATATACTAGCAAGAGAAATACAATGATAATGAAGAAATATGTTAACATAGCACAAAAGTGAACAAAATTCAGCAAAGAAGTATTGGAGGGGAGAAGGGAAACTTTTCTATAAACTGAAAATTGTTTGCTGGAACATCAATGGGGGAAAGAGAAGTATATGGACAGTGGAAAGTAGATGAGCTCCTTGAGTTGATAAAGGAGACAGAGTTTGTATTTCATTTGTGCAGTAGCAGGGATGCAAAGAAGGGATTAGAAGATATATAAGACACAACCAAGTATCAGATGAATTCTATAGACTATAGTTTATTTTACATACAAATGGAGGGAAGAGATTGGGTGGAATTCTATGAGGAAAAGGTCAGAGTAGCTGCTCATCCATAACAGACCAAATTGTAACCACCTATATAAAATGAAGGGTGGATTTGAGAAAATCAACACCCTCCCCCCAAGTAATATAGAAGTACCTATGAGGCACCAAAGGATTTTATTAATTATACCTTATTACAGAAGCATAACTGCTGACGCTTTGGGTGATATAATTCTCTGCTGTGGTGCTGACCTGTGCATCATGGGATATTAGCAGCATCCCTGGTCTCTACCTAAATGCCAGTAGTACCTCCCCAGTATGACAACCAAAAATGTCCCCAGAAATTGCCAAACATCCCAGGGAAGCAAAATCATCCCTGGCTGAGAACCATCCTGAAAGAGGAATCAATATAATCACTAGTGACTCATTAGTGAAAATGAATAGATTAAAAAATAACTACCCAATGGAATGAGTTCAACCCAAAGAACTTCAAATTCTGAAGTGATTGCTTCTCTTATCTGAAATCATAATTAGTCAGTAAGGTGTAATAGATTAAACATATACACGATTCCCACATTAAAATCATTAGAAAATCAAGGCATACTTTTTCCAATTTCAGCAGAGTTACTTGCTCAGGGAAGTCCACAAAATCCTATCATCACATAGCAAAGCTTCCCAATTGATCTTCCTGTTATGTATACAAATACTCTGAATGCAAAGGTTAGCTTCATTGAGACTGAACAGACTAGGACCAGCACCTGGAAACTGACACACCTATGGATGGGGGGTCATGTGCTGGAGACTGGGTCCCACCATATGTAATAGCAATGTCTTCAGTTGACTAGGGAAATACTGTAGTAGAGACCGTTGTAGCAGGTGTGGGAAAGCAGTGTTAGAGTGATCTGAAATCTAAATAGGGGGAAGGAGCATGGAAATCTAAGTTAGAGCACAAGTTGAAATTTCAGGCAACTAGATCAGCAGATAGTTGGCAATATGCCCAGGGAGCAGGGCACAATAAAGGATTTGGGACTCATGTGAAGGAGGGTGTCAAAGGTGAGGGCACAAAGGGTAGATTGACAAGCCAGACAAATGTCTACTTAGAGAACATGGTTCACTGGATGTCTTACTGAAACCAGGAATCTAAGGCAGGAGAAGAAAATTGTAATCTGTTTTTCAAAACTAAATTATAATTTAGAAGTTTACTCTATGAATCAAAGCAGAAACTCTGTTTATTGAGGATACACAGTCAAAGCCAAACCCATAGCATAACATTTATATAGTATCAATTAAATAAAGTTAAGAAATAGTTATGATCAGCCTCTGAATAAGGCACTGGAAAATACAATGAAGAATAAAGAAACACCTCTACTCTTGAGGAGCTCAAATTTAACAGGAAAGACCCTTAGCCAGGTTACACAACAGAACGACTTAAGGGGTAAGTAGGAGTACAGGTAACTCTGAGCAGAATCTTGGGGAAAGCAGGGATTAATTCTAACTAAAGGGATTAGAGGAAACGTGATGGTGGAGATACCAAAAGATCTGGCCTTCTAGGATGGAGAGGATTGAACAAAACAAGTGAGATAAGGCAATAAAATAGGAGAAGACTGATCCACATCTGGGGAAGTGGTCTGTAAGAACTGCATATAATATTTAATGTCAACTGTAACAAAAAAAGAAAGAAGAAAGAAAGCATGCATGAGAGTATGGCCAGAAGAGGGAACCTGGAGGATGTGCTGGAAGGTAGAGCAGGTCAGATGTTAAAGTTACATAACATTTCACAGAAATTTGATAGCATTTTATCAGTAATGGGTAGAACTGCAGATTTCTCAGAGGGGATGCGACACCATTTTACCTACATGGTAAGTTAAAAGGCATTTCTTACCTGTTGACTAAAGAAATCCTTGACCTGAGAACCTGTGGCAGGTTAACAGGACAGGGACGATGGTTTCAGTTTGAGCAAGGTGCATATGTGGGAACAAAGAGCCAGGTGATGACAGAGGGTGAGTGAGGGAGAAGGGAGGGTGCCAGGGAACTCGGTGTGAATGGTCTCCTGATAAAGGAGGAGTGAGGAGGGTATAAGGAATGAGTCCTGTGGAGTGGAGGGAATCCTTGACACTTGTAGCACATAGAAACTCATGGCTAATATACTAAGTGAGTGTGAACTATATAAAGTAATAGTTGGGAACTATTGAGGTGTAAAGGAGGTCAGAGGGCAGGACTTTTTCTTTTTAACCAACGTAATATTTTATGTTGCTGCAATATTGAAAGCAGTACTTTTTCAAGGCAAATTATCCAAAAATGACACCAAAGGCACAAACCATGAAGGAAAAAAAAGGATGAATGCTTTCATTTAAATATTAACAATAAATGTGTTAAAAATATTTAAAAAATGCAAATTTAAAGGAACAATATAGAACATTCAAATACACTAAATAAAAGGCTTGATTTTTCTTAAAGCATCCTACAAGTCAAAATAAAGGCCCTCTCCTCAGATTTTAAAATATGGGCAAAGAATCTGTACAGAAAATTTAAGTGAATATACATGACCACTAAAAAATAAACAGGTTCATTTTCATTAAGTACAAAGAAATGCATATAAGACTACAGTAACTTACCCATTTTACCTATCAAGATAGCAAATATTTCAAAACTTTTTATTACATAATATTCACAAACCCATAAAAGGGCGGAGAATATGTAGTGAAATTCCACTTATTCATCACCAAGCTTTGGAATTTTCATTATTTTAATCTTGTTTCATCTACTCATTATCTTTTTAGAAAATATTTCCAGAAATTTAAAAATTTTCCAAAATCATTTCATATGTAAATTCTTGAGCATGTGTCCTTAACTGATAAAGGTAGTTGTGTGTGTGTGTGTGTGTGTGTGTGTGTGTGTGTGTTATTCTGACATTGTGAGGATTTCCTCATGAAGCTAAGAACACAGTATTCATAGGCTCTAGAAAAGCCCCAAAGTCTTGGGGGTAGAAAATTCAACTGTGTGTTCCCACAGGGTTGCAATGTCAGTGTTGGGGGGGGGCATTTAAGGTTAACCTGGAGCCACTGACTTGTTGACTTCCATTGGTAGGTAGGTTTCCACCACAGAATGATTGCTCGCACTCATCTACACAATGGATTACTACGCTGCAGTAAAAAAGAAGGAGTTCTTACCATTTGCAACAGCATGGATGGAACTGGAGAGCATTATGCTAAGTGAAATAAGCCAGTCAGAGAAAGATAAATATCACATGATCTCACTCATTTGTGGAATATAATGAACAACATAAACTGATGAAAAAAAAACAGATCCAGAGACAGAGAAACATCGATCAGACCGTCAAACCTCAGAGGGAAGGTAGGGGAGGGTGGGGGTAAGGAAGAGAGATCAACCAAAGGACTTATATGCAAGCATATAGACCTAACCAATGGACACAGACAACAGGGGGGTGAGGGCATGAGTGGGAGGAATGGGGGCTAATGTGGGGATAAGGACACATATGTAATAACTTAATCAATAAATAAATTAAAAAAAGAAGAACTTGCTCTGGTTGTCTCAAGGCCACAACCTTTTCCCCAGCCCCGGCTCTCAAAGGATACTTTTCCAGTTTAAACAGTGCTATTCCCCTTCTTCAACATATTCTTTCTATAGCAGCAACAGTTGCCTCAAAGTGCTAAGCATGTCTGTTCAATACGAAACCTTCACTTTAAAAAGCCACACATGCCTGGCCGGCATGGCTCAGTGGTTGAGCATTGACCTATGAACCAGGAGGTCATGGCTCAATTTTTGGTCAGGGCACATGCTCAGAGGGAGTGTCTTTTAGGACATTCTTACCAGTTATGATGTGGATTCAGACTGGGACAAACTGTAAAGGGTGGTGGTGACACTGCATTTTATATGCTCTACCAGATAGAATCTTCTAGTCAAATTTCCTGTCATTCCATAGGAACCCAAGTTTGTTTAGTCAACAAAAATAGAATTTAGATTTTCTTTTTATGTCTTTACTGATTTATGATTTAATTCTTCTCTTGGTTTCTATGAAATTAGACATCTGTGCTCTCCTTCTCTTCGACCACCTATTCTGTACCTGCATGTTTGCCCTTCTCAAGGTATATTTCTCAAAGTTTAGCACTCTGTGTGGCTTTGAGGTCAAATACTCTTTTTTTTCCTCATTTATCTTTATACTTTTTCCTCAGAGGCTATCAACCATCTCCATTTCTCAAGCTTCCTTCAAAATTTGCCTTTCCTATCTTTCCATCTTGGAATCCTCACCTAAACTCTAAAACTATAATCATCGTTTCCGTAACAATTATCTATAGCCAGAAGTCCTTCTTAGCTCTTGAACTCCAAATCCTACCCACACACAAAATTAGTGTCCACTTAGAACTTCATTTTTTTCTGTTAAAGAATCCACTTTAGTGTCAAGTTCTTGTAGTCATCCTTCACTCCTTTTTTATTTTCTCTTATACCAATACATTCTCTAAACCTCTTGCTGTGTGTACACAGCCTGCAAAGGCTCAAGTGGAGAACACAAAATTGGTACTTTCAACTTAAAGTTTTTGTTCCATTGTTTACTCAGGTAAATTTCTCCAAAATAGCAGACAGTGCCCCCTCCAAACAAGAACAACCCTTTCAGAGTCACTATACATTCTTAACAATTTTTTCCCCGTCTTATTGACGTACCTGTTCTATCAAAGCAACCCATTCACTCCCTGGCCAAAAAGACATGGTGTAGTAAATTTTCTTCAATGAAAAGTATTCCCTTCTTTCTAGTCTGAATACTATTTATTTTGAAAATCCCAGCCTTCACCATGAAATGCCCTTAACTATCCCAGGCCATAACAATCTCCTCTTCTATATGGAGGCAATAGAAAACCATTATTTACATATTCATTTGACACTTGTCACTGGCTGTCCTATTTTGTGATTTCTCTTGATATGTACTGTCAACCTTTTATGTATTTTCTTCATTTTACATATGTGCTCACAAAGAGCACATCTTGAGTTGTTTACATTTCCTATCACTCCCCATGCATAGCAAAATGCCTGCATGCAATGGGTGGTTATAAATGCTTTGATTGACTGATGTGCATCTGTCTTTCACTAGACTTCCTCCTGCCATTCTGCCCTTTATATTAGTTTGAATCCTCCGACCTAGGGATAAAACAACCTCCCCCTGAACTCCATCTACATATCCTGACTTCCATTCATCCCAGAGGCTCCAAACAGCAATATCTGTCATTGCCCTGCATACCAGTATAGGCCATGAAAATGATATGGCTGTTTGCACACATGTGTGTATGTAGGTCTAGGTGTAAATAAATCATAAGTCAAAGATTCTAGCAGTATAGCTTTTATGTTCTTGAAAAACTTAAATCCTGCTTTGCACTTCCTCTATTTCATACATAAAAATTTTTATCTTTCTTGGGTAAATTCTCAGGGATCTTCTAGCTCTAAAATATCTAAGTTTTTATGATAGCCATGTATAGGTAAATTTACTGGGCACTAACTTTGTGCTAGTCTCATCATACTAAGTACTCATAACAATTGTATGAGGCAATCCTTTGGTTAGCCCCATTTTTCAAATGAGAAAAGTGAGAACTGGAGAAGTTAAACAATTTTCTCATGGTCGAGGGTTAGTAAGCATCAGAACTGGGGTCCAGGCAAAGAGGAAGAATGCAACCCTGCTAAGAAACTAAAGCTGGCAATACCAATTTCGTGTTCTTCCACTTGACCCTTTGCAGGCTTTGCACACACACCCAGCAAGAGTATTGAGAGTGTATTGGCAGGAGGCAAGAAATAGGGAGTGAAGGATGACTCTAAGAACATGAAATCAATGATGGGCAAAGAGTATACTCTTTAGCAGGAAAAAGGAAATCAAGCTTCAGCATTTCAATCCAGCCATTTTCAACCCTGACTTCTCAACCACAGTGGGGGAAATTTAATTAAATAAAATTGAAATTAAAAAATTATTTTATATGACTTCAAAAGATTTTTAACTAAATGCCCGAGGAGCTTGCTTTCTTTGCAAAGCTACCTTCTGTTGCTCAAAATAGATAACTGCACAATATTCCAGATTGTCAAGTGAAGGCTTGCTTCCGCTGGCAGTGAGCCTTTGAGTCAGACAACAGCATGAGTTCCAAAGAATCTATAAATTCCCATAAACAAAACGATGTTGTAAAAAATGTACATATGAATATATTTCAGAGGCTCCAACCAGAGGCTCTTTTGTCTTTGGTCTGGATCTATCTTGAGGCATAGCTAATGAAAGCCGTACTTGATGTTCCTAGTCAGTGTGATTTATTGCTACAAAGGCGCTAAATTCAATATGGTGCTGGAGTCTATGCAAAGAATGTGGAGTCCCTGGTCCTGCAAATAGTCTGGCCCAGGCCTTCCCTGTGGAAAGCCCTTTATCACCACAGATAATTCTTGTTGTGCACTGAGGTTGAGCATAGTGCAAATAAAAGCTGTAATCTTCACAGAATGATAAATGTAAAAATCAAAGATGCTAACTGTATATTTTAATTGCCATTTTTCTTGATGTCCAGCCATAAAATGTATATTCATTGAGCAGCAAAAAAGAAAATCATACTGAGCATAAAATGTCTTAGATGGGATTTTTTTACATCTGTATTTCCCCACAAAACAGACATCTTTATATTCATAATATTTTGTTTGATATAACTAAAACATTCTAACACTAAAAACTGTTCTCTAATATAATGATAAATAACCACAAGTCCAGGGAATAATTAAGTATACAAAAAAGATCTAAGTCTGTGTTCACATCAGTAAAAGGATGGCAATTAAAGTAAGTGATAGCTATAATTACCCACACATAACTATATTTCAGCAAATGAACAAACAGATAATTATTTCTGGGAAGCAGAGGTAGCATGCAGATACTGGCATTCAAGAGAGAAATCGTTTCCTAGAAAAAAATAACACTACTTCTGATTCAATTAGGACTTCAAGTTATTTTAAACATTTATTTCCATCTTGTGCCTTTATTTAGAAAGCACATTGACTGCACATTGTGAATTATGAATCAGTACTAATAGCCACTTTAAGGACTATAATGATCATGAATATATCATGTGTTGCACATGTGTAATATCTGTTTAATTTTTATCCTACCAACTAGGAGACATTTCCTGACTCTGCCCCCCTGGACAGGACTTACTGGTTCATATGTAATATGCAACATTGTTTTAATCGATAACTGTTTACTGAGTGGCTAAGTATCCAGGGCATTGTGCCAGGGATTTTAATAATCATAGGAAGGCTTTAGGAACCCAGAAGTTCATGGTATTCACAAAGAAGATCAACTTAAACATATCAAGTGGCCTTGAAAACTTAAAATTCCATTTGAAATAATTTTCCTTTTGTATGTATAATTCTCGAGATATTCAAGTGGTTTTCTGGCTTTATTTTAAAATCTTAACCCTATAAGCATTAAGGAACAACATATGAGTCTGTGTTCCAATGTTTGAAAGTATACTATGTTGAGGTTTAGAAGCCTGATATTCCTGGTGACATAATTTTATATTATTAATTTCAAGGAATGTATTCTACAAAAATTTCCATTTTGGTATAGAGCAGTTTTTGTTTATTCCATTGGCCTTTGGTTTTATTTTGATTTTTAGTGTAAGAATCATAGGGTTGGTTCTGTTGTTGTTTTTGTATTTAGTTTGCTAGTACCATTTCTGGAACCATAGCTTTTACATTGCAATCAAAACATGAACAAATTAAATATTTTGGTGAAATAAAGTTTTCATTTTCTCTTTCTTTATGGTAGGGTACTCATCATCTAAGGTGAGCTAGGGAGAATGTTATGAAATAAAACTTTGGCAAAAATAATGGGTATACTATCATCTTTCTAAAATATTTGTTTATTCAGACTTGATTACTTAATATATTTTAAATTTCTCTTTTTTTTGTTTAATGGCTAGTCTTAAAATACCATAAGATTGCAAGTAAAATGGTGTTACTTACCTTCTTACTAGATATGTACAACTTTTGTGAAATATTCTATCACACACTTGATGCCTACTGCTGTTATTCATATTCCATTTTTATTACTTTAAGAAATTTAATTTGAATATAAGTGCATACTTTGTTATACTTACTGCCTCACAAAAGGTTATCATCAGAGATTTCAGAAAGTAATTTATTAAAAGATTATATCTCAATATTTCTATCTAGACACACACATAAATCTGAGCATTATACATTAACGTAAAAAGTTTTACCAAATGTCTATTTTAATCAAGCTTGAGTAATACATCATAAACACTCAGTGTTATTTTAAGGGTAGAAAATTGGGGTATAATTTTAATATCCAACAAATAGGGCTTGGTTATTTTAAGTCATAATAATCCCATATGATGGAATGCTATGCATCCAGGACCATTAATGGGTAGCTGTAAACAATTCAGATCTATATTTGTTGACATGGAGATAAATTACATGATATTCTTAAGGGGAAAGCAGATTATTAAAATTATATGTACAATATTATTTTAAAAATCAAATATATTATATAGAAATGCATATATGTTCATTTGAAAAAATAAAATTTGACACAGTGGAATACTAGACATATTCCCAAACGTTACTCAAATAATTAAAGTATTTTTGGTAATAGAACTGATGGTAGTTTGTATTCTTTATTCTTTCCTGCATTTTCCAAACTGTCACATAAAGCATGTATAATTTTTATAACCTGCATATAATTATAAATGCCATTTAAGCAAGGCCAAAATTTGGGGATCCTGGGAGCCTATATCATTCTTTGTCAAACTGCAGTTCTTTTTTCTAGATGCTTTTATTACTGGTCTAAAAATCTTTATTTTACCAGTGTCATCACCCCATCCCACGCCCTCACATTGCAACAAAATCTTCTTCTTGTGAACCCAGTACTTATAATTATTACATGTAATCCCTCTGTAATCCTCCCCCCTCCCATCCCCTCTTCTCTCTCTTTCTCTCTCCTCTCACTCTCTCTCTCTCCCTCTCCATCCCTCCCTCTCTCTCTCTCATTAAAAACATCTTTCATTATCTTTCATTTTCCTGAGCCAACAGATCATTCCCACATTACTCCAAAGACCTAAGCTTGAACAGATTTGCCCAACCAACTACCTACCACCAGACTACTCCCAAAGTGTGATTATAATTACCAGTGCAATTGCCCTGGCCAATGTTCATCCTATATCCATTTTTATCTTTCCTCTTTGATTTCCTCTTTGATAAATCAACAATGAACATCATTGGGTCTGCTCAGCTGAAAAACTACATCCCCAGCACTGACCTTGGGAGCAGCAAAAGATAGGATAGTGAAGCTGGAATCTCTGAGGGCCATGGAGTTCCACAGCCCTGGGAATCTACCATCCATCCTAAAATCTCCTTTCCTCTCTCATTCTCTCTCTCCCCCAATATTTTGAAACTGTGGAACTGGAACTACCACATAAGTCAAGGAATAGATGCATTGTCAGCTACCCGGAACCCCCCATCATTCTCTCACCTAATCACTGTAGGCTCTTTTCTTCTGCATATGAAATGAATCACTGTTCTGACTTTGTGGTTATCTTTTAGCTCCTCCTCCTTGCCTGTCGATTCTCTCATTCTACAGGGTGCCTAGTGGGTACCACATTGTGGTTTTAATTTGCATTTCTCTAATTACTAATGATGTTTGACTCTATTAAAATGTTTATTTAAGTGCTTATTCATATATCCAATTCAATTTTCTATTCAGTTATCTTTTTTTTAATTTAAGTAAACTCTGAATATATAATTATTTTTCCATTAAAGTTAGCACTATTTTGTGTTCTGTTTAAGGAATCTTTCTTTCTTTTCCCACCTCTGAGGTAAAAACAGTATTTTTCTGTATTTCTTCTATACATTTTATTTCATATTTGACATTTAGCTCTATAAGCCACCAGGAATTGCTTTGTGTGAACAGCGTGGAGTAGGAGTCCTTTCATTTATTCCTCATGTGGACAGTAGCTGATTATGCTTCCCCCTGTGTCCTTCAATGCCATGTTTGTCATAAACTAAGTGGCTATTTGCAAAAGCTGGAAGAGTTGTTGGTCCTCCCCTCCCCCCTCCCCCACCTCCGCTTTCTCTTTCCTTATTCCTAGCCTCTGGAAGAGTTTGTGTAACACCGGCATTATTTCATCTTTAGAATTTTGGGAGAATTTACCAGAAAAGCTATTTGGGCCTAGAGGGTCTTTTTGTTTGTTTGTTTGTTTTTGTAAAAAAGTATTCAATTACAAATTAATTTAATATTTACATTATTATTCAGCTTTCTTATTTCTTTTTTTTACCACCTTACCAGTTATATCTGAAAATATTCTGATATAAAGCAATAAGCAGAAAATGTGTGAAATAATCTGATACAATTATTTTCAACTTAGAAGCACAGTGAGAGCATTAGGGATGCACCAACCAACTTCCCTGTGACATTCAAACAAGGCGACTGTCAGGAGACCAGGCATATTCCAAGTCTCCTCTGGAACCTGGCTTATCATCAGCTGAAGGCCAACAAGTGGCAAGTAGCTTTCCTATTACTTTTCTCCATTTTTGTTGGTTGTATTGTTCTTTTGTGAGATGTATATCTGTTCATCTAAATTTACACATTGTTTTTGGCATAAATATGTTCACAATTTATTCTTCTTATTTTTTAATTTCTGAAAGATCTGTGGTAGATCCCCCTTCTCATTCCTAGCATTGGCTATTGTGTCCACTTTATTTCTCTATTGCTCATGTAAGAGAATTATCACTTTATTCATGTTTCAAATCAATTTTTTTCGAAGAACCAACTTTCAGCTTCCTTGCTTGTTTTGTATTTCAATAACTTATTTCCTTATCTTTATTACATCTTTCCTTCCTTTTTTTAAGATAGTAGAAGGGAGGGAGGGAGGGAAGGAGGAGAGAGAAAGAGAGAGAGGGAGAGAGAGAGAGAGAGAGAGAGAGAGAGAGAGAGAGAGACATTGATGCATTGATGTTAGAGAGACAAATCGATTGGTTGCCTCCCACAAGGCCCAGTCTGGTGCCAAGGATCAAGCCTGCAACTCTGAAACATGCCCTTGACCAGAATCAAACCTGAGACCCCACCTCACAGGCTGGTGCTCTGTCCACTGAGCAAAACTGGTTAGGGCTCCTTCCATTTTCTTGATGTTTAATATTTGTTTCTAACTTGTTGACATTTTTAACACTGCTTTTCAGTCTTTGTTCTTTTGCTATAATATGCATAAAGCTCTAAATTTCCATTGATTAAGGGGTTAGCAGCACCCCACAAATTCTGTTACATTTTTATTGTCATTAGTTAAAACTGTATGTGTGTGTATGTGTGTGTAACAGATATGTAGTTTTTATTTTCAAAATAGATGACAATTGTTTTAAAATATGTTCATGGTGAATCTTTTCATTTTCTATTTCTTTACATTAACATTTTCATTATCCTTATGTTTTGCATATTCTTTAGAAATCTTAGACTGTAAAATATCTTAATCAATTTATTTTTAATGTGAACTTATACAAGATGAGAGTCTTTTAAAGTTCATGTGATTCAATTATATTTAACTGTTTTCATATATGCTTTCTTATCTACCATCTAAGACCTTTCTATTTGTGTAACCTTTCAGATATTTCTATTTTACTTCCCCCTCCCCTCCCTTCTTTGGCCATCCTTTTGATTAATTGACTTTTTATTATTATGTTTTACTCTTTCTATTAGTTTGGGAATTATATACCCCACTATTATTCTTTCAGTGGTTACCTTTGAAATTGGTTTAGAATATTAAATATTGTCTTTTACCCTCTCCTGACCTCACTGACTTTTAAAAATTGTTCTGTATTCCTCTTTGAATCTCTGAACATTTTGAGTCTGCCCATGTTTAATTCTTCAGTTTTTATTTTTTTCCACAAATATTCTAACTCCCCTTCATTCTTATGAGTGTTTTATTGCTTATAAATTCTGGATTGGCAGTTATTTTACTTGACATGTTAAATATGTCCTTTCATTGTCTTTGGACTTTGTTACTCCTTTGAAAGTATTCTGTCTTTTCAACTGCTGGCTGCTTTTAAGACTCAGGCTTGGTCTTTATTTTACCACCAATATGACTAGGAGCATTTTTCTTTCTATTTATTCTATTCAGGTTTTGCATATTTTCTTTTCTATTTGTACCAAAATCACATTTACAGAGAGAAAGAGCCACCCTTATTAGATGCACACATCTGTGGATTTATGGGAACACATGCATTCCTGTTTGCCAATAGCACCATATACCCCCTGTCGTTCATTGTGGTCTGAATGTCTGTGTCCCCCCATGTTGAAATCCTACTCCCCAGGGTGATGGCAGGTGGAAGGTGGGGCCTCTGGAAGGACACTAGGTCATGAGGGCAGAGCTCTTATGAATGGGATTAGTGCCCTTAAAAAAGGGTCCCCAGAGAGCTCCCTGGCCCCTCTGCCCTGGGAGACATAGAAGTGGGCAGTCAGCAGTCTGCAACCTGGAAGAGAGCCCTCCCCAGAACCTGACTATGCTGGCACCCTGATCTGGGACGTGTAGCCTCCAGAAATGTGAGCAATACATTTCTGCTGTTGACTAGTCACCTCGTCTTTGGCATTTTGTCACAGCAGCCAGAACTGACTAAGACAGCAGTCTGTCCTCTGCTCCCTGTGCTATATCCAGCCTCTAGCAACCACTCATGTTTTCTGTCCAATAGTGTTGCCTTTTCCAAAATGTCATATAAATGGAATCACACTTACAGTCTTCAGATTCTAACTTTTTTTCACTTAGGGCAATGTGTTTGAGATTCATCCATTTGGTGACGTATAATAGTTCATGGTTTTTTACTGCAGAGTTTTTCCTTGTGCTGCCTGTTGGTCAGCCTGAAAAATAGCCCCAAATGGGTCCACTCTAGGCACTCACACCTCATATAGTCGCCTCCTATCTAGTGGACTGAATATATAACTTTCTTCTAACAATGTCCCATCCAAGAATAGGCTGTGTAAAGACAGTGGCTTCCCTCACAGGCATTCTTTCTGGCTATTGTGGATTGCTTGCTCTGGGGGAAGCCACCTGCCCTGCAGTGAGGCCACTCTATGGAGAAGCCCATGTAAGTGAGCAGGGAAGTGGATCTTCTGAAGCCTCCCAGGGCCCATGTGAGTAACCTTGAAAATGGACCATCTGTCAACCAAGTGTCAAGATGACTATAGTTTTGGCTGCGAGCTGATAGCTATCTCACAAGGGACTTTGTACCAAAGGCAATCAGCTCAGTCACATCCAGATTCCTCACCCAAAAAACTGGACAATAATAGCTGTTTGTTTTAGTATGTAGCCTCCAAGTTCGGGGAGGGGAGGTAATTTTTTACACAGCATTAGGTAGCTAATACAACCTAGGTGCCGGTTGAAGAAAACTTTATTTCCAGGGCTAGGGATTATGAATTCAGGCACAAGCATTTGCATTCAGGTGTTTGTGTGGACACTGTTTTCATTTCCGTTGGGTAAATAAATACCCAGGAGTGGGATTGGTGGGTCATACAGAAAGTGTATGTTAAACTTCCTAGGGAACTGCCAACTCAAGTCTGTGTCTTGATGCTTTCATCAGCATCGGGAATTCTCTAACATTTCTCACCAAATCTTTTCTCTTGCCCATGTACCTTCTCTTCTTTCCCTAGGATTCCAGTCGTCCTCCTCCCTGACTGTATCCTTTATGCCTCTAAACCATTTCCTGGAATTTCCATTCTTCTTCTTTGCTTCTTTGTGTCTCATTCTGGATATTTTCTGAGTTATCTTTCACTGCCCCAGGTTTTTATTTTTAAATGACTGTGTCTAATTAACTTTAAACTCATCCTCCATTATACTTAATTTTATGACTGCATTTTTTAATTTCAGAATTTCCATTTGACATGTTTTTATTGTTTCCCATTTCTGCTGAAATTCTCAATCTTTTATCTCCCTGGGCATCGTAAACACACTTATTTTAAAGAATGTGCATTTGAAGTCTGATCTTTTGAGCAGCCATGGATATACTGCAATTGACTGCTATTTCTGCTTAGAATATTATTCAGCTTATTTTGTGCCTGGTACTTTTTGACTATGTATTGAATTGAAGCGTAACATGCTATATATATATATATAAATAATTGTTTTCTCTCAGGTACCTGTGGGTCATATCAGTCCTTGAGGTTGGATTGAGATGATTCATAGGTGATGTGGTTCCTGATTCTGATTCAACTGATCCTTAGGATGGACATTTCAAGGCCCCACGCCCTGGCCTTGGCAGACCCCAGACTCAGTCTGGCCCCTCGATCCCAGGAGGCAGTCAGAAGCACAGCCCAGTCTTCTCTGCATGAGGTGAGTGCCCCAAACATCCCTTGGAGAAAAGCTTAGACTATGTGGGGTTCTTTGCTTGGCTTCCATTGCATTTCTTACTCACTTTTTCATTCCCTTCTAGTGTTTCACTGCCTTAGATTTCTAGTGCAGTGGGTCAGATTAAACAAATTTAAACATTTCTATTTGACATGTTTTTGGATATTCTCAGAAATGGGTTGGACTGAATCTTTTCATTAACCATTATTAGAAGCCCTGGGGCTCTTTTATGTGTGAGAGAAATAAGTTATTTGTTTAAGCTACTATTAGGAAACTTTTGGATACATACAGTCAAGCCAATTTCCAAATGATGCATTCATATCATCCAATTAAACACTTAAAGCCAGTTTGGTGTTTACCATGCCTTCAATATTATTTTCCCTTCATACGTTTTAGGTATGAGAAGAAAAAGAGTGATTTAACTCCTTCTGCTCAGTATAAGTCTCATTTTATACTGGTTCTCATAGATCAAATTCTCCATAAATATTTCTGAAAAGTCATTTAATACTGAAAATGATTTTAGTTCTTTGATTTATCCTATAATGTGTTGTCAATATGCCCCACAGAGACGTTTCATAGTTTATATTCTATTTTCTTCTTTTTTATTATTGTTAATCTCCACCCGAGGATATTTTTTCCATTGATTTTTAGAGAGTGGCAAGGAGGGAGGGAGGGAGAGAGAAACATCAATGTAAGAGAGACACATGGATTGGTTGCCTCTGACACTCACTCCTACGGAGGCCAGGGATCCAACCTGCAACCTAGGTACATGCCTTTGACCGGTAATCAAACCCTTAACTATTTGATCCATGGGCTAATGCTCTAACCACTGAGCTACTGTTTTCCAGCTTTTAAGCCTACTTCATTTTTATGTTTTAAATCCGTTCTTCAATTTAAAATTTGGAGTTGATACAATTTAAAATTTATCTATTTCGTACTGAGTTTAAGATGTGCTTACCATTTGAGACGGAATTGCCATTTTCAGTAGTGACAGCACTACAGAGTGAATTAGATAATTGAATTCCATGGTTGTTTGCGTTTCTATCTTGAGTCTCTGGTGCGATCTCTGATGTACCGGGATCATCTCGGCTAGTCAGGTTCATGTTAGTTTCAAAACCTAAAATAAATTTTAGAAGTGATTACTCTTTTCTGCTAAAGTAGACCGAATATGTTGAATAAAATACTGAAATGGAATAATGAACTCATCAAATCATTAATTACATTTAAAATGATAACTTAGTAACAATACTTATTCAAATTTATGGCCTACAAAATATTTTTCAAATTTTGCCAAAGCATTGTTAAACACAATGGCCTATACCATATTTAACAAACATTGTTAAACTAAGTGGTGAAAATAAATTTGATAATTTGTTATTTTCAAACATGTCTATAAGGAATTTTTGATGTCATATGTCACTTATTGTTATAGCTCTGACCATTTGAGAAATCTATTTCCTAAAAGTATGGCAATAATTATGTCTCTGAATTCAGTTTCTGAATTATTAAACTGAGCAGAGCTGAAACAATGTTACAGCTTTGGAATAAAATAAGAAATATATTTTCAATATAAGTGTAAAATGTGTTATTATCCATAGGAATATTAAACTTTAAATCCTTACCTCTTTATTCTATGCCCTAACAAAATTACTTACATGTTATTGTATGTCTCAAGTTGAATGCTCTCAGATATGCAAACATAGAAATCATTGTCCAAATTAGGCTAAAAAGCCCAATAAGAATTTTTTAAAACTACGTATTAATAATAAAGTAAAATATAACAAACACTAAGGTTTGGAACAATGTCTAACTGAGGTTGATGCTTACATAAGGATAGTATCATCCTTAGGCAGGGTCTACGAGAATGTACAAATGAAGCACATTTGTCATCATGGTGTCAGACCGGCTCTCCCCAACCCCTCCCATCCCCAAAGTCAGGTTCCCCTCCCAGATTGGCCAGGCATATAGGGATTGGCTCTTGCTTCCCCAGGGACCTCAAAAAACTCCAACTTACTTGGAGATTATTGCTTGACATCAAGGATATCCATGCTCTTTCTGTTCTTGTCTGTTGGTACACAGTAGATTATGGCTGTCTATAGTTAGGCCTGTCTGAAGTTTTAGGCTAACAAATTATTCAAAGGCATAATTTGCTTTTTATACTTTACATGGGGAAGAAGAGTTTATCAGCCATGATCCCCATAACCAGGACTTCAATAGGCAGAGAGGCTATCCCTGTATTGCTGAAAAGGGAGTTAAGGTCAATCACAGTCATGCTGGTGGAAAGAGGTAGAATAGAACTTTAATCTATGTATTCTAACAATTGTTCAGGTTTTGTTTTTCATGAGAAGTCAAATTAGGCTGTGTCATTTCAATGAATTGCTGTTTAAATCCTAAGGAAGGAAATAGGGAAAATAAGGAGGATATAAGAGGGAGGGAGAGAGGAAGGAAAAGAAGAAGGAAGGAGGCAAACCAGGCAGCCCTCTAGAGCTTAGCTTGATCCTTTCTAACTCTTCCTCCTGGACATTCTCTCCCCTTGCCCCTGAGACTCAAACTCAATAGCACTACAGGCCATTTTCCCAGATGGGCATTTTCCCAACTGCTCTATATCGACTCGCATTTCAGTGCTTTGGTCTATGCATTCCCTCTGCCTGGAATGTGCTCTCCACTCAACAACCCTGCCTCTTCCTACCCTCCAGTGAGGATCTTGTTCAGATCACCCACAGTGCAGTGGCCACTCATGTACCAGTAAATAATGTGCAGCACAAGGGGGAATCCAGCTGCCTAAATAGGAAGACGTGCTAAGGTTTAGAGTAGAAAATGCTAGACAGTTAAAATGAAGGCAAATGAACAGGTCTTTGAAAATCAAGCAGAAGCCTTTATATTTCAATGATCCAGGGAACCATTGCAGCTCCTGACTCATTATATTTAAAAAGGCTTTGGTCAAGCCAATGTGCATAAGAACAATGATGCCCTTGAGGTTGGGTGATCTTAGCTCTTGACAATAAGCAATCGGCAAGAAGGCTGTATGTAACTGAAAGAATATCTATTCAATTTGGTCAACTTAATTTTGTCATTGTTCCTTTTTAGTCTTTGGAAAGTTAGTAAATCAAGTTTTATTTTAAAGTCGTTTCAAGATACAGACATTCACCAACTTTTATTTCTCTTTAAGACTAATTTTTTTTCCATTCTTTAATTCAGTTGTTTATTGAGTGCCCACCATGTGCCCAACACCCTCCCTCCAAGTGCTGGATATACAATAATGAATATCATAGGCAGCTTGGAGCTTACTGGCCAGTTTGACAACAGACAAACAAGCCAAGAAACAAGTAGATAATTAAAAGTGGTGAAATCCCAGCTGGGTAGAAAACTTACTGGGAAGTGGGGGTAGGCAGCCAACATTTTCAGAAATCATGGGCCAGGAAAACATACCTAGGAAGTTGCAGTGAGGCTCAGAGAAAAAGGAGGGAAACAAGCAACTGTGTTGATAGACAACCTCCCCCATGTCTAAAGGTCTCAAACACGAAAGAGCTCACCTTTTCCAAGGAACCAGTCCTAAGGAGTTGGGCACGTGGAAGCAAAGGGTAGGTGAGAAAGGAGGACATGCCTATCACCCAGGGCTGGTGAGGCCACGGCAGGCAGGCAGAGTTTAGCTTTGGTTCTCAGTGCAGTGGGAGGTTATGACAAAAGGGTATGAAGTAGGGAGAACCTCCCTGGGTAAACGGGAACAGTCCTCTTACGTGTGGTGCTACAAGACTCAATCCTCTGAGACACTGTGTCTCGGCATGAATATTTGATGTGAGCTTTCCTCATAACTAATTTCTATCTCATCAACAAATGATATATTTAAATTATAGTCAAAACCTCCACTTTTGCTAGTAAAGTTTAAAAAATCTTCTCACATTTCAGATCAGCAGGTGAAATTGTAGCCAATAGATGTTCTTATTTTTAATTATTTTTAATTTTTATTTATTTTTTGTTAATCCTCACCCAAAGATATTTTCCATTGACTTTTTTAGAGAGAGTGGAAGGTAGGGGGAGAGACAGAGAGAGAAACATCGATGTGAGAGAGACACATCGATTGATTGCCTCACACTCTCAAGGTATGTGCCCTTGACTGGAATTGAACCCTGGAGCCTTCAGTTCTCAGATGAAGCTGCATCCATTGAGCCAAACCAGCTAGGGCGCCAATAAATGTTTTTAAATTTGTCACAATAAACTGTGACCCTTACATTATCTACTAAGGTTTTCTTTCTATGCTTATATTAAAAGCATATGTCTACTCAAGGGTGGTTCTGGATTGGAATAAGGGAATGTCTTCTTAATGTAAGCTAAGAATTAATGGCCAGCCTAATGATTATTATTCACATTGCTTTTACAATAATTACCGTCTCCTGAGTGTTTATTATGTTCTAATCCCTGCTAGATGTGATACTTGACTTAGCTCTTGTTTTCTTAACAATTCTGAAGAGCTGTCACTATCGTGCCTATTTTCAAGATGAGCTCATTGAGGCTTGTGGAGGTTAATCTACATGCAAACATTCCACAATTAGTTAGGGTTGCAGATGAATTCAGACTAAGGCATGAAGGGCTCCACCATCCACCCACACTCATTCCTGTGCCTGACCCCTTATGTAAAGTCTTCCCTCCTTATTTCATGTGCTGGTGTAAGAAGTTAAGGTAGCTTCCTTTCTGTGGCTTTATCACCCATCCTCAGTGGTAATGAACTCAGATCAGAAAAGTTGTACTTGAGCCACTAAACTAGAGTTGCAACATCAATATATGCGTCCCCACTCTGGGGTTATCCTTACTCATTAATTTTAACTGGAGGATTCTTAGCATAGTAAATTCTGTGTCAGCCTTAGCTCAAAAACACCCTACTCCAAGTTAGATTCAAACACATAAAAGCATCTGTGCCCAAACTTGTTAATATCTCGATTCAGTCACAATGTGGGTCAAATGCAGAAATTCTCAATCATTTGATTTTGTTGTAAAGTGTCAGTTTAGAGCATGAATGGTTGCAATGTCCCTTGTCAAAAGCATGCCCATTACCCTGTACGTAAGCACTGAAGAAATTATAACAATGACAAATCAAGAGGACGTGGGCATTAAATCTGAAAAAGCCTTGGTTATAAAAGTGCACACACAAGATGCATATTTTATGGAGACTTTTCAAAGGAATAATACAGAGCAAACAAAGTCATCAAGTTTGTTCATGCCTCCAAGCAGTGGCTTTCAGGGTTTTGAGGGTGAAGAAAAGTCGGTCACACCAAAAGGAAATATTTGAGATTCTCAAGGAATCTAAGCAAACAAGTAGAGAAGTGAGAACTGTAAGATCCTGAATAATGATTTAAGGTATGTCTGAGTCATTTCTCCATCTCTACATCTTGTGAAATCAGTGGTTTGTGTCACTCAGGGCATCCTTCGTTCAGGTATGTTGTAACATTGGTTGATTCAAGTACCCATACTGGTTTCTCTTAGCCTATACACAGGATTTCTCTGTGGCCCCTGCCTGGTGTTGTTTTTACAGGTATGGGAGAAATGAATCACGTTGGGATTGACTCAAAGATAGTCTTGGCCTTTACATTAGGATATGGCTATTAAATACAAGCAAGCACAGAAGGCACATTTTAAGTTAAATTTTAATCTAGTGAGAGAGTTCGAGCAAATCTCTAAATGTGAATACAAAAAAAAAATCAGTTGTCCTGTTTTAGTTTTTATAGAACTAAAATATCCTGCTTGGGTGGGTGTGATCCTTTGAAACTGTGGTTTTCTATAGGAGGTGATATTGCCACCCCACCCTTCCCCACCCTCCCACCTCTGAGCAACATTTGGCAATGTCTGGTTGTCACACTGGGGGAGGGGGACACTACTGGCATCTAGTGGGTAGACAGCAGGGATGCTACAAAACACCCTACAATGTATAGAACAGTCCCCTCCCCGACGACGAAGAATTATCTGGCCCAGAATGTCAACAGTGCTGAGGCTGAGAAAGCCCATTATAAGACCTAAGTCAGATCACGTCATTTCCCCATTCCAGTCTCTCCACTGGTTGCTCATTTTCTGTGGATTAAGATCCAAATGTTTCCTGAAACTGAGAGACCCTCCATACCTTGATTCCCTGCTCCCAACTACATGCCACCCCTGTATCCCTCACTCAGCTTCGTCTTCTCTCTACGGTGCATGGGGACTCTGCTCAAACCTCCCCTAGCAGAAAGGCCTTCCAGACCTCCTTCTAGAAAACAGCACCCTCTCCGTGTCCCAGGTCCATTCCTGCTCCCACTTCCTGTTTGGTTTTTCTACGGAGTCCTTCTCACTGTGGGACACATTTAATTTCAATTGTTTGTTTGTTTTCTGTCTCCTCCCTTTGAAATGTCGGCACCATGAGCTCAAATGCAATGTCACTGCCTAGAACAGTGCCTGCCCACAGCCTGTGTGCAACACATATTTTTGAAAGAAAGAGGGAAAGAAAAGAATGAATAAATCATTACAACAACACTGCTATAGAAATTTCCTTTTCTGAAAGGAATTACACTTTTTGTAACTAAAATAATTGACAAGTTTACTAACCGAAAAATTCATGTGAACGACTGTGGAGAAATTATGTATCACAGTAATAATTTTGCCCCATTCACATGAGATTATTGGGAACATATGAAAGGATTTCCATTGTTAATAATATGCCTTTGATTTCTAATCTCTACTTATTTAAAATTACAAGGTAAGAGAAATATCCCATTGTGTGAGGTGAGATTTCTCTACTTATTCAAAGGGCTAGAGCTGCTCTCTTTCTCCCTCAGAGTGTTAACATGTGGAAGAAAAGACGTACAGATAGAAATATCCTGGTCCGCAATGTGAGGATTCACGTCTTCAGTATTGTCCTCCCAATTCCCATTGATAAACATTTGATTACTTTCCTACCAATATGCAAGATCCATACATATGTAAGTTTGTAAAATCTTACCTTACATGACTTTACAGTCTCTAATGTTAGAAAATTGCAATCAATACAGTAAATGTTGTCTCTGGAATCTTGCTGGCTGGAGACAGGCAGTGGTGGGTTGACCAGGAGTCTAGTGAGTGGAAGTTCCAGACCCGACCCCGACTAGCAAAAGCCACTTCCAAGGCCCAAGAGGGAGAGGGTAATGAGTGCACAGTTAACATTTGCATATCTGACAGCTTTTTTCTGTCAAAATTTTTATAGTAATGTAATTGCAATCATTTATTTATTATTCACAGTTTTCTCTCTCTTTCAACAAATATAGGGTGTCCCCAAAATGTATATACACACTCTGAATAATTAATTCCAATGTTTCTTTCTTTTCAGATATAACCCATTGGAATCATTATTCAAAGTGTGTATATATATTTTTGTGGGCACCCTGCATTTACTGAGCATCTGCTATGTATAGACACTGTTCTAGGCACTGAATAATGAGTCATTTGCTTTGATTTATTTTCTCCTTTTAAATAAATGTCAACTTTAATCCCTAAATTTTTGTCATCTTTATTATTTTTCTTAAAGAAGTCCCTCCTCCTCCCAATTGCATAACCTTAAATATCTGGAAAAATAAACAGAACCTGTCCCAAGTATAAGGTCTTAGCACTCACTGGGAGAAGAGTATATGAAATCACTGAATAAGGCTACAAGGCAACATAGCCTTTGGCTCTCATTACACGTGATCCATTGCTTTATGCATTGCCTCGGGGCAATGTCCAGGTAGGAAAGGCCTAACTCAGCCGTGGGCAAACTACGGCCCGAGGGCTGGATCCGGCCCGTTTGAAATGAATAAAACTAAAAAAAAAGAGACCGTACCCTTTTATGTAATGATGTTTACTTTGAATTTATATTAGTTCCCACAAACACTCCATCCATGCTTTTGTTCCGGCCCTCTGGTCCAGTTTAAGAACCCATTGTGGCCCTCGAGTCAAAAAGTTTGCCCACCCCTGGTAACTCCTCACCAATTACAGAACTGTTTTTTTAAGTTTACCCTGATATGAAAGGTGTGCAAAAGTTCATGTAAGAACATGTGTGTATGAGAGGGAACGGAGGTAGGATTTCCTTGGGGGAGAAGAGAGGTAAGACGAAGGCTAAGGGGAAGAATTTCTCTTGCAGAATGACTGCAAAGATTCTACAGGGGAGGGGAGATGCTCCGTACTAGGGAGAGAGAAGTTTCCTTGCGCAAGCCTGGGCCAGCTACTGATACAAGGCGAGGACAGTGAGCGACTGAGTGAACTACTCACTCCACGTCAATAGCAAGTACTCACTCCACATCAAAGGGCATAGTGGCTAGTCCATCTCTGGGAAACAGATGCCCTTGAGCCAGTGGCCGCTCTGGGCGACATGTGAGAGCTGAATACAGAAAAGAGGAGTGATGAGCCATGAGCCAACCACATTCTTTCTCCAAACTAGGAGATCTTTCTATGGATTCAACAAGCACTTATTAAGTCCTACACAGTCCAAATTTTAAACTAAGATTGAACTACAGGCTTGTAGAAATGTATATCTACAACAAAACAAAACAAAAAAAGATCCCCCAAATGCTTACATCTAGAGGGGCGATAAGACACAATAATGACAGGAATTTATGGTTCAAACCAATGAGTGCAAGAAGAGGCACCAGTGACGACTGTACATCTCTCTTGAGGATTTAGGAAAGAATTATTCAGAATAATCATTGCAGGATTGTGTCCTACTCAGCTGAGTTAATGTTTGTTGTTTCTGCTGTTGTTGTCTGTGTGTTAAAGCCTTTGACACATAATATGCCAACATGTGTGGGAGGGACGTCCAGGGTACATTTTAATGGGTGCCTTTTCTCAGGTTTCCGGGTGGTGACTCAACTTAAAGCTGGTTGCCTTCATGACGCCTGCTATGCAAATGCTAAGGCAGCAGAAGACCAGGGGCTGAACCAAAAACTGTGCAAAATGTCCCAGGAATCCATGGTGGGGAGAGGATGCAATAGCCAGGTGAGCCTTTGGGGCCTGGGCAGGAGGAGAAAACACTGGATTTTGAAGCACGGACAGAATGTGGAGAGGAGGGGGAAAGGGAGTAAGAAGTGTAAAGTGAGAGAGTCAGGACGGAGCATGCCCAGGAGAGAGAGAAGGCTGGCCCTGCCACAGCTCTGCCCTGAGAAGGGGGAGCTTATGTGGAATCACATGAGTGACCTCCAGGCAGTATTTAGAGTAAGGGCGTGGCATGAAAAAGACTATTTAAAAAAGTTATTAATCTAGCAAAATACTGTAGCTGGATGAGCCTCAAGGAGAGATTAGAAACTGAAAAGCGGTGAGAATTTAGACTAGGGCATGGGCAGGACAGGGAAGTCAGGGAGGGGCCAAGTTAAAGATCCTTTTGAGTTGAGGGACAGGGAGTTAAGTCAGGACCAGTCGGGTGCCAGGAGATGAGGATGAGTTTGGAGCTGCCGACTCTGAAATCACATGGGTTAAACTTTGTGGCAGTTATTTGAACAAGAGCAGATATTAGGACAGGAAAGAAAATGTCTAGGAGAGACTTAGGCATCTCCCAACAGGGAGGCTTTCTTCCAGGAAAAGTGACGTTCCTATGAGTAAGGAGGCAGAAGGTGACACATAAGTGATAGTGGATACAAACAGGCAGGTGCAGGCATGAGGCGGGGGCGCGTGGGGCGGCTGGGGGAGTGGCAGAAGCGAAGGGCTTTGCACGGCAGGCAGAGGGAGGCTGACAGTACCAAATGCCACAGAAAGGTCAAGGAGAAGGAGGAAGGAGTGAGCAATTGAGTGTTTCTTTAAGAAGAATGCTTTAAAACATTTCTCTCTTAGTTACCTTAACTTGAGATAATTTTAGAGTGTATTTTGGAAACATATAAGCCAGGATCCAGGTTTCAGTCGTGCAGGAGAAAAACAAACTATAGCTGTTTGACTGATTTCAAGCACTGAGAGGGGCCACGCAAGGCATAAAAAATGTGAAAATACATTTTAAACTCATTACTCACGCTGGCTATAATTCATCCTGCAAGTCTATAGGAAAATTCCTCTTCAGAAAGGCTATTGCATGGAGGGAATGTGCTTGTTTTTTCCTATTTGGCATTAAGGAAAAGTACAAGCGCTGAGAGAGGTGGCTGGCATGGCCCTGCTACTTCTCAAGTTCTCATTTCTAAAATGAGGGCGTCACAGCTAGACTGTGCTTACCGCTAGACATAAATGGTGTGCAATTAAATTTGGGTAGGATCCCTTAGGCCACAAATCAGCATCTAGTTTATGTTAGGCCAAATCTAGTTTGTGATACAATGAACAATCAATGCACTTTAAATCTCTGATTTTTCTAGATCCCGTTATTATTGTACATAGGGAAGAAATACAAATAAGGAATTCAGTATCACTCCTGAGCCCTACCCCCACCCCTGCATTCTGCTATAGCAAAATGAATTAAACCTTTTCTTATACAGGAAAGCGTAACCCAAACATCTGGCATATTGCCCCTAGACTCTAGGGCCTAGAGAAAGACAAAGGTCAAGTGTAAGGATCCACATAGGCACAGGGCTGATCCTAAAGTCAAATAAGAAGCGATTTCACATGCCGGGTTGTGTAACGAGATACAGGATGTGAGTAAGGGTTGCATAGTTAAAGGGGAGATGCGTACGTTTATGAAAGGTGCGCCCTGTTTTGTGCATAGCACAAATGTAATTGACCGGGTGAATCCACCATTATCATCCCTTTGCTAATAGTTGCAGAAATGTATCCACCGAGGGCTTCTGGCAACAGAACACCAGGTTCCCATGCATTTACTCCTGTGACACAGCAGTTTTCTACAATAGTTATATTTCAATGTTGTATTTTTTCTGTTTCTTAACTAATCAGTTCCTATGACACTGCAGCCACTGGAAAGGGTGGAGGAAACAGAATTGCTCTACATGCTGCTAACCTTAAAAGGCTAGAGCTGGCCCACAGCATTCCTTCCTCCTTTTTAATAAGCCCTTATGAAATCTCCACTCTTTAGTAGATCAAAATTCCCCCTGAACTGGTGTCTTAAACACTCTTCCGTGGCAGAAAGTGCCACAAACACTTGCTCTGGCTCAAGTAGGGTAGGATGGAAATGCTTCCCTGTCCCCTCCTCTCAGCTCCTGCCACCCACTTCCCTGCCAAGTCCCAGGAGAGGCTAGAAAACACCAACTGAAGCAGGAAATAGAGTGATATCTTCAACAACATATGCGCTGAGCAGGGGAAGAAGGTATTGATAGTAAAGCTAAAAAATGACTGTCGGTATAAATAAGGGTTTCAGGACCCAAAAATGCATAGAAAATTATGCTGTGCCAATGTTCTTTTAAATTCCACTAATCAGATCCTTTTTGTGCCCGTCTATCCTGTCCTTGCCATAATGGAAAAACACCACCACACACCAATTCTTCTCCTTTCCCTGTACTTGTGTAGCTTGCCTTTCCTATAATTAGCTGAATATGTAACACCTAAACAGCAAGCTGGCCTGGCCCGGGGACCCATTCCTCATGTATAATTTCATAGGTCATGCGGTTATTTATATTCCTGTTATTTTTACGTTTCCTAAATGCCAGGGTAACGTAAACCCAGGAGTCCTAGGACGCAACTCCTGCAGGGCAGCGTTGTTGGTCTCAGCAGCTTCTGCTTTAGGTACACGGTTTCCCTCTACTTGCTCCAGAAAGCAAAGGTGAAGAAAAGAATATGCTTGCTCTTTCATGGGGAGCATTCGGTATTTGAGACACCTGCATGGCGTCAAACAGATGGTAAGCTAGTGACATCTATCATCTGAAAATACCAACACGGGGTAGCCCCATAACACTTCATCCTTTCTTAGATAAACCATCAGTGCTCCCTTTAGAAGAAAAAAGTATGTATTTATTTTCATGAGAATTGCATTGACTCTATTTTGTCTCTCGGTATTTCACCACTACTATGAATGGAGCCCCTCTTGGATTTTTAACAGATTAGTTGCTTTAAGAATAACTACTGGACTCCTTTAAAAAATATGTCATCCACAGTTGCTCCAGATCAGGGACATTAGCTGGTACTCCAGTTGTAGCATGCCGTTCTAGTGCCTTCTGGCTATCCTCTATCTCCACCACATAAGCCTCAGCACAGCTAGAGTTTGGGTTGAATCACTTCTGTGTCATACAAGACAGTAAAGCTCCAATTGTTAGCATGGCTTTCACAGGTGCAGTTGCAGCAGGTCAGAGAGAACCAGTAAAATCAGCAAAAGTTAAAAAACAAAAAGCAGTGGTGTACGTTGAGTCTTTTCAAAATCCTTGTTCAGAACTAATTACAAAATGTACCCACCTAAAATATTTAATAACCAAAGGGCACAGGCCAGGACCCAGCAGAACAGATGGGAGACGTACACCCTACACCTCTTGCCTTGTCAACATTTAACTGAGAAGAAACTGGGCAGGCCTGGGGCCAGGACACCCAAGGTGATGGAGTGGGCGATGGGAACCTTGCAGGGCTCAGGGGAGCAGGCAATTCTAACTGGCTTCAAGATATTTCAATATTTCAACAACAGTGTCGTGGCAACCCTGCACCTCTGTAGACAACCCCGCCTGCCCGCATTGGCTGACTGCTAGCCAGCAGCTCTGAGGCCTTACATAATAAATTAAAAATACCTACGGAGGCTTAAATTCTTGTCAAAATTCTCCTCAAGCCACCTGCACTGTTTCTTTGATAGCTCCTAGGAGAGTGCCCTTTACTAGAGGTAGACTGGTTGGCGTGACTAAATCCTTGTGCCTCCAGATCACACGCACATGTGACTGAATGGCCCTTGAGCTATTGCAGTGACATATCACAGCGCCGATGTCAGTTGCTCAGAAAGGCTGAACAGCTGGGACACTGGAGGGAGGGCTAACCCTGTGTCTCAAATGGATTCTCATTTCACCGCAGGAAGCAACCACCAAATGGCCAGGCAAGTGTTGGGGTTCCCCTTCTCATGGGTCCTACGACTAATCGTTTCTCATTCATCGCTGCTAAAGGAAATATGTTTACATGCGAGTGAATATAGAAAAATCCTTCCCACAGACCCTGGTGTAGTTATTCCAAAACAGACCTTGATTATGTCATCATGCCCTTGAGTGAATCATAGTGCAGGATGGACCACACACTGGCCTCTAGCATGAGGGAGGGGGCCGCCTGTCCTGGTGTTTTCTCTCCTGTTGCTTTAGTCTCATTTCCCTCCATCCCTCCATATAAATCCTAGCTTCTGGACCAGTGTTTCAAAGAACATATTTATGGGGTGGAAAAATCAATTCAGATGGTCACCATAAGCATTTGAAAATGAAAGAGAGTAGAAAGAATGGAATAACGGTGCAGCCTTTCCCAAGCATTAAGGGTAAGTAGCCTTTTGTGAATCCCAAATAATATCTTCACGTCAGAACTGTTTCTCGCTGCCTGGATACACTGGGTTTCTCGTGCCTCCCTGCTGTGAGCTGCTTATGAGCAGACCCCACACTTTATTTTAAAAATCCAACAGCTTAGTATCACGCCAGGCACAAAATAGATCCTCAGTGCATTTTTTGAATAAATGAGTAAATAAATAAAGCTTGTTCTTCTTATTTAATGATTTTTCCAAACCTCTGAAAATGTGAGGCAAATAGCAACCCGTAATACAAAATATTCTTGCCAGTTTAACCATTTTGCCTGAAGTTAATCTCTGAGTTTTTAAGCCCTGAAAAAAACACACGCAAAAACTGCATGTCTTAGGGCTGTGTCATAGATTGATTTTATTATCTGAAAAGTGGAACATTTTTTTCTAAAATCATTACAGAGGGTTCTTAGGATATATTCAATCCCCACAGCAATGGAAGTGCTCTCTGATGAGCAACTGGACCATATCACTGGGTTTCCTAATGATCCTCAGATTAAAAAGACATTTTTATGATCCCTCATCACCATACATAAAGCACAGTGCCTCTGTCCCATGTCACTATCCCAGCCTCTGTAAACTACACTCGATTTCAAGTCTGGGTAAGTGAATGAAAGAGACCTCCCCTGCCCCCCACCACATAGTTGCAACTACATTAGTGAATTTAATGCTAACAATTACAGCTTTAGTGTCTCCTACGACACCTAAGTGATTCAATTAAAATCTCTAGTTGTGCTGTTTTTGTGGTGGAGATGGGGGATGAGCAGAAAGCATGAGAACAGCATGTTACAACTACAGCACAAGCGAATGTCCCTAAAATGGAGCAACGTACATTACAGTTTTCTTAAGGACTGCAGTAGTTATTCTTAAAGCAATGTATCTATTAAAAACCCAAGAGGGACTCTATTATTAGCTATATATGAAAATGGTTAAATACCAAGAGACAAAATAGGACTAACACAATCTTCATAAAAATAAAAAAACAATAAATATTCTTTTCTCTATGGGATCTGCTGCTGGGTATTGGTTCTTTAATTAAGAAAGAATGTGTGAATGGGTAGAAGTGGTATGGGGGCTACCCGACTTTAAACTAGTCATTTGTTCTCCTCTATGTCCCCTCCATCCTTCTGTTAAAGCCAGTCTCAACCCAGCCAGTTGGTAATCTCAGTTGAGAACTGGAATTAAGCAAATATAACTCCAACCAATGAGTGTGACTTTAGGAATAATTTAACAGGTGAGAGCTTTGTTTTTTGTTGTTGTTGTGATGATATGGAAATATCTGCACAGTGACAGTTTTCACCCATTTCTTTGCTCCAGTCTTTTCTCTTTCACTTCTTTGTGGATCATCCATCTCTCCACATCAAAGCATAATAATAAAACAAAAAATCCAAATCAGGGGTATTTGCCTGGGAAATACCCTGATATACCCTTTGGGTATATGCCAATTCTTTCTTTCTTTACAATGGACATTTCTTTTGGAAGAGTATGCTTGATCATGAGCCAGAATTTTGGGTGTGAATAAGCTCTTTTATTGTTTGTTTGTTTTTTCAGTGACTTTGGGTAATGCATAACTTCTCAGGTGTCGTGGTACAGTGACTGTTCCACTGTACATCTGTGTAATCTCGGATCCAGCTCCTGCCTGCCATTGTGGAGCCCTGCCTATTATAGAACCTAGTCATCCTTGTGGGAAGCAAAGTGAATGAGATTGTTGTTTATTGTCTCATTACAATTAACATGCACTCTTAAGGTGGAACTCCCAGTAATTGAAAAGGTACAGTGCGTAAATACAAATATTGAAGATTTCCAGGAGAAACCAGAAAAAGAAGTAAAAACCAGAGTAGAAAAAGACGCAAGAAGCTTCACATACAGCGATGCTAGGTGACTGTTATTGACTCATGGAATGGGTAAAGTAATAATGAATATAGCTAGCTCTCCAGTGGTGCGAAATTTTTCTAGGCTAATCTGAAGATTAATCATCAAAATGATTCAAGGCGCCATAAAGCACCTAAACACCGGTAGGTAATTAAGAAATAGGTTTTTCTTTTTCAGTCCCCTTAAGGAGAGAGAGAACATGGCACCAATCCAGCCGATCTTTAGGAAAACATTCCACACACCATGTCGCTTCTAAGCATTTCTGTACAAAAGGAAGAAAACCCCAGGATATTGTATTATGTGGCAATAATGAGATGCAGATAGTCAGGAAGGTCTTTATTAACTTGCTTAAGGAGAGCTGCTGAGTGGCTGAGAGGATAAAGCATTGGGTTTCTCTTTGGAGCCCCCAGTGGGAGTTTAATTCACAATCCAGTATAGAGACCCACACTACACAATAGCTGCTTGCTTTAATGGGTTGGTAGTATGAAAAATATTTACTGGCTATGAAAGATACTCCATTTCTGAAAAGACTGTCTCTTTATTTCAGAATTCCAGGTACAATAGATTCTTCTCCCGCTGACAATGCAGTGTAGAACATCCCAGTTGTGATGGCTTCTTTGCCGCAATTGGCTCATCTCGAAAACGATGAACTCTTTATGCAAGATACATATCTCTGGTATGACTGGCATGCTAGAGACTGCAGTTTCACAGCCAATATGCTAAGGTAATTTCCCAAGATAATTCATACTCTTCGAAGGGTAACTTTTTGATTAGGCTGATCTAAATATTTAATTGTCACATCTCTGCTTGGTTTCGCTCCTGGGTTTCAAAGGATAATGAAGCAGCATGGCCTAGTGGAAGTGCCATGGTCATGAGAGGGGCCTGACACTATTTTTTTAATTCAGCCATGTTTCTCCCTATGCCATTATCTACATCTCTGTGTCCATATTCACATACTTTAAAAAATAGCGAATTTCTGCCTTAATTTTTTGAAAGTTGCTGTAGAGACAGAAGACCAGGGCTTTTTGGAGTGCATGCCTTTCTCACTGCTGACCATCGGTGTGGTTCTTAGCATGGTCCCTGGTACAAGGTGAGGGATCAGCACACCTTTCCTTTCTGGTGGTCCTGAGCAGGCAAATATGATGGAGGCTTACATCATGCAGAGTTAAATGCTTCCTTAAGGAAAGATGAGCACTTTGCAAGTGAATACAACTTTAGTGTGTGCTTATCAGTAATTGGCCACTCAGTTTCCTGGCAAAACCTTAGAAAGGTCAAAAAACCCAATGGTTTTGAATGGGAGGAATTATGCTGGCCCAAACTGTGTGCTGTCGGTCCCTGGCATTAGAAAGGACACTTTATGCCCTACGGTTTGGCTCAGTGGATAGAGCTTCGGCCTGAGGACTTAAGGGTCCCAGGTTTGATTCCAGTTAAGGGCATGTACCTTGGTTGCGGGCACATCCCCAGTAGGGGGTGTGCAGGAGGCAGCTGATCGATGTTTCTCTCTCATCGATGTTTCTAACTCTATCCCTCTCCCTTCCTCTCTGTAAAAAAAAAAAAAGGACACTTTGTGAGATGGGTGAGTAGAAAGAGTTTTGTAAAGAATTGTGGATAGAGAAGGAAAAGGTGGAGAAGCACAAAAGAAATATCCTCTTAGCTAAAAACTATGCATGCATGTCCCTCAGGAACATTTACAACAGAGGAAAAAATAGTTTTATCCCATATCTTTTCCTGGTAATGACTTTATGTTTGACTTCAGAAGGGAATTACTTTCTGAGACTTGATATCATTTGAAAAAAATTAATCGTGCTTGAAGAATGAGAATAACATGACACAAAGAATCCAGGGTTTGGGAGAAAGGAGACATGGTTGATTCCCGACTCTGGGACTCATTAGTTTCTGTGATTATAGGAAAATCACTTAATCCCTTAAAGTCTCAGATTGCTCATTAGTAAAAGGGGCTCACCTGCTTCACTTGCCTCGCAGAGAGGGAAGGATTTGGGGAGGAAAGAGATGTCAATATGTTTCACCAACAGAAAAGAGTCACTTACAAATACTAGCTGTTAATATTATGAACACACTACCATTAATAAATGTTCCATAGCATTTCTCAGTATATAAGAGGTCACATGCTCATACCTAGAATTACCACTATAATTTTTGTTCATTTTCCTCCTCTGGCTTTTTGCGCTCTTTATAGGAGAGATCCTATAAGTTAATACTGAATTCCCAGGTGAGGAAGAGAAACAAACGGAGATCATTCAGGGTCTCGACATGGAGCTCCCAGGCAGAAAGCTTATCCTGCTCTGATTCCATGCAAGGCAAGTAGTGCCTTCTCCTCTCTCTTTTTCCCTCAACATTCACAGCTGTATCCTAAAAGGATCATGTACACTGAATCTGCATGTCTTATCCCACTTTGGTTCTTCTGGCTGCCTTGTCAATTCTACGTCTGCACTTGGAGAACTCCATCCACTGTTATTATTCATTCCTCTTCCTGCTCACCTGTCTGCTCAACCAGACTTTCCTAGACTCTCATGGGCCACTGAGGATACCATGTGTACACATCTTATGGGTTCAGGGGCCACTTGGAGCTCAAACCTGGACCCACTAATAGTTTACGACCTCTGGACTAAAGCCTCTCTCCTCCATTAGAATTTCACTCATTGATGAACACGTCTGTCTCCTACACTGTCTGTGACAGCCAGATTTCTTTCTTGTTTTTTTGGATTCCCAGGAACAGGCCCTGTGTTTACATTAAACGAAGGCTTATTGGGAATTAGCTCTACAAGTTAATGCAAGTCCCATTTACAGGCCCCTGGTTGCACAATTTCCCTGTGTGAATTCCTGGGTATTTATAGGGAGAAGGTGCTGTAAATTATGGGAAAATTGTCATAAACATTCAAAAGATTCACAAACATTCAAAATCAAAAACTCATTTTAGAAACATCCAATTAATATGAAAGACAAAGAGCTTTGTGCTCTGAACATAAGTAAATTTGGCTAATGATCACTTTATTAAAATTGAAAGCTTACTTCTAAGTGGAGATAAATGAAATATTGTTTCTATGGGATATTTGGGGAATTAGAACCACTGTATAGTTGCAAGTTCCAAATGTAGATACTCTCTGTTACTGCACAGGGATCAAGAACTTGGTGAAAATACCCTTTTCTCACACACAGATACATTCTCCTTACATCAAAGGCCAGGTTCATTAACATGACAAGAAAAGAAACTTTAGCAGGCTCATCCTTGCCCAATTCACTTAGTGATAAATGGGGAACTTGCTTCTCTGGGGATATTAAGCTTGTCTTCCCAAAGGACTTACTCATTTGGAAAATGAGGGGAATTTAGTGTTGATTCAAAATGGTTCCAGAATGCAGAGGAATGCCTTACTTTCACAGGAAGGAGACTTTATGTGAGGCAGGAATGCAGACAGCAACACATCAGTAAACTATGTGCTTGTTCTGTCCACGCCCTTTATAATTTTCATGAAGCCTCAGGCCACCACCCCCTACATATAAATCACCATGGAGAGAAAGCTTGCAGGGAGTGAGAAAGATTAACAGCTCTGCACCGCATATAGTGCTAATAGAGCCTGTGTATAAGCTAGAAGCCTACGGGATGTCAAGTACTGCATCCCATTATGGGATGGCAAGATTTGCATAAGGCAGACCAGTTTCTTATTCTGCAGTCTCATTAGAATGTGTCAGCGATTCAATGAAGACAGTGCAGAAAGTTCTGTCTCAAGCACAGGAGCAGAGAATGGCAATTTACAAACACTTTCCTCGAACAAGTCATAGATTACTGCCAGTAATTCCTTGATATTTCAGTGAGTTTTAAGCATTCTTTTTCTTGATACTAAACAATGAATAAGTAACTGTACTTAATTTGTCAGAGAAACACCTAAACCTCAGAGAATGCTAATTTAAGAGCCAATTGTATGTCTTTGGGAAGATTGATCTTCCATACATAAGTCTGTTTAGATGCAATACTTAGAACTCTACACTTTTTGTGTGGTAATAGAAGGGGTAGTCTGCACCAGCGGCCCATGTCTGGGTTTGTGTCTCAAAGCCTATGTGGAACATTTTGCAGGGGAGTGTTGTTTTGGGGGAAAGCTAACCCCTGAGAATTATTTTGTCTCTGTCATGAAAAAGTGATGCCATGGCTTCTAGAGGTAGGCTTCTGTCTTGAGCAATAGCATCATGTGCTTTTTTGTTATTGTTTGTTTGCTTTGTGGGTTTTTTTTTTTACTAGAACAAAGCACAGGTTCTGAGGAAGGGGTGACAGTTTAGAGAGTGGGAAGGAGTTAGAGAAAGGGTAATGAATTAACTTAGCCCTGGCTGAGTATGAGATGTGTGTGGGCCATTCAGGTGAAGATGAACAGAGGAAGGTAAATAGGTGATCCAGAGTTTGGGGCAGGGCTGGAGATGTGGGTTTGGGCATCTTTAGGATAACTATGAAGTTACGGAAATGGCTGAGATATGAAAGGCTCACCAAAGATCTCTCTGTACTAAATAGTGACTTAATAATAAATCTTGCTTTTTTTCTAAAGGACTTCTATAATAAAATATTTATAAGTATTTATTAATAAATTGATTTGTCATTGGGATGTACTTCAAAATAATCCAATAGTGGAGGAGGGAACTGGGAAGGGAAAAGATAAAATAGGCTTGGCCATGGACAAAATTCGTTAATCTATTCTTTCTACTTTCGTAAATGTTAAAATTTTCCAGTTAGCCAACTTTAAAAAGAATTCCTTTTTAAACAAATGGCCCTATAGAATGAAAATAACATATTGTAAAAAAAATTGTTTATATAATACTCTGACTTAAAACCTCCATTCTTATTCAAAATGTTTACGCAATAAAATAAAATATTTGAAATTAACAGTAATTTCTACTTAGCTTAAGCAATGCTTAAGTAAAAATGCCAAAAGGGCTAAATCTATCAAATATATTTATATTTCAAATTGCTGTTTTTTAACTAAGTTTTTCACTAAGTATTTAATAACCAGCTACTAAATGCAAAGAAACATTACACATTATTTTTGTTGACATCATTTTAACTACCTATCTATATCTTATAAACTAAGGATGTACAGTATCAGAAA
>NW_005871081.1:2893497-2966922 GCF_000147115.1 Myotis lucifugus
CTGCAAATCAGATTTTTCTTTAATTCAGCCTGGCTCTCCTCCACTTTCTTCTCCAGATTCCTGAGGTGTGCTGCATTTTTGTCAATGTTCTATCATCTTGATCATTTTCAATGAGTGGAGAATAACATGCTTGTTTTATTTCATGTTCTAGATACATGCAACCAGACGATGTAATGCCATTTGGAGCAATAGAGCACCCTAGTGGCCTAAGCAAGACAATGAATCTTCCCTTCCACTTCCACTTGAATCAGCTCTCATAATATTTGAAACTAGGCAACTAGAAATAATTAGCATGATAATATTAGCCATATTATATATGGAAAACATTTTGTGAATATATGGAATAATTGTATCTAGAAATGAACAGATAATTAAACGTTTAGTCATTCTTAATTTTAAGGGCCAAGTGGCTTCCATATGACATTCCAAAATTGTATATGTATACCCATGAGCCGTAAAGTACATGTTTGGCATATTTGAGTTTGTGGAACAGTTTTCTCTTTCTAAACTGGATGACTCTTAACTTACTGCACCTTAGGTGAGCAAGTATGAATTTTAAAACCTTATTCTTGGTTGTTTATTTTCCCCCTCTACAGTCCAGTCGTAGGCACCCTGTGTATCTAGCTAAGAGAATTGCCACTGGGGATATAATTACTGTGTCCAAGTCTTTCTCTGTCTTTTATGAGCAGGGTGACTTCGAGAAAGTCGATTAATCTCTCTGTGACTTAGTTTTCCCATCTGTAAAATGGAGATAATAGCAGCAGGTATCTTTAGTCTTGTGAGAATTAAACAGGTTATTAAAACAATGCCTGGGGCATCGTGAGCACTACAGTTCTTTGCTGCTCACATGTTTCCTCTCAGGCTGCAGTCATATCTATCATCTGCACAATCACATTTTGTCTATGGGTGCATCCTGGACTCTTGGGTGTAGTGTGATTCTCTATAGCTCAAATTGTATATCTAAGCGTCTCTAGAAAATGAACTGTCTAAAGAAACATACTATTTATGAAACATTACATACAAGTTTATGGAGTACTGATGAAGCAGAATTACATAACAAAGGACCTCATTTCTTATACACAACTCATTTTATTTTATGTTTTAACTGGAAATAGCTATAGCAGGATAATAACGAGCAGTTCAATTTCCTCAAGGTCACTTTCCAAAGATGTGAGGGAATTTTGAACTCTTCTTCAAAATTTGCAAAAAAAGATTTCCCCATATCACAACTGTATAAGAAATGAGCTGTAATTAATTTAGGTGCCTTGAGGGTGAATTAGCCACCTACTGGGTGATTTGGTAAGAAAGCTATTTCAGATGAAAATAAGAATATCTTTAAATATAAAGCAGGTAAAATAGAAGATTTAAAACCTTAAAGGGAAGAAGTCCCAAGACTACAGTAAGTCATTAATAACAGCCATTCAATTCATTCAGAAGAGAATGGATTACTGACTGAAGGATCCAATTATGTAAACCTTAATAATCATATAAGCAGCTCCAGTGATTAGCTCTAGCATTGACATTTTTTTCATCTACATCTTATCTTTAGCCCCCTTTACATTCTTAAAAAAACACCAAAAAAAATAACACTTGTAAACTTATTTCCCACATCAGAGCCCATCAAGAATCACACAGTTCTCAACTGTATAGTTGGAACTCCCGTGATCTGATGTGTGAGGATGACCCAGCCTCACATTGCTAAGTTTTCTGTTATTATAGCTACTGTGCTGGGACAGGAGTTGCTAATTCATATATTTATGAGAAAGTCCTAAGTGGCTCAAAGGAATCTTTTCAAATTAAAAAGTGTTTTGTAAAAGCCCACAGTAGAAAAATAGATGTTTTATAATTTTTGAGTTGAACTAACAATGTTGTACCTGAGGTTTTATGTGTGTTCTCAAATACTGGTTAGTGGCCACCATAGGAAAATACAATCAGCAAATTCATGCACCATGCCCAGAGGCCTCACTGTAATTCTCACGAGGCTCTAAATCCTACACATAGGGTTTTCCAAGTGATGAGGCCTGTCTAGAAATGCATTAACTTCTCTTTCTTAAATAGAGCCAAGAAGAATTTACCCAAGTCCCATCTATAGTAAAATGAGGTTTATGAGGTTTTAATAAACTTTTAGTTCTAAAAGCAAATGCTAATTTGTTTACTTAATGCTTTACTCTTAGATTCCATTTTGTTCCCTGGAATGAAACATATGACTTGTGAAATTCAAACATTCTCCTATTTACAAGGACAATTTCATTTATTAATGGCCTATAATTAAGAACAAATTGTTAGCTAAACAAACAATTAGCTTGTCTGAAGAATAAATAGGAAGTAGGTTATTCATTCATTTGCTAAGTGTTCTTAGCCTTGACCTACTTTTCACTTATTCAGATTGCTTTCTCAATTTTCTAGAGCTTTTGTAACTAACGTAATTTTCCTAATTAAATAATGAAAGCTAACATTTATGTATTTTCTTTAGGAGAAAGAACAGGCTAATGTACACATAAAATGTTATAACATAAGTCAAAATTTTACTTCCAATTCTACCCCATGACCCTAAGGAAGGTATTTAGCCTCTTCACCTGGAAGTTTTCCATTTCTGTAAAATGAGGATGTTATAGTTGCCATCTACCTAAAGCATCATAACTCAAGGGACTTGCTACAATTTCTTTAAAGAAGAGATGCTGTAGCATGGCTCAGTGGTTGAGCATGGACCTATGAACCAGGAGGTCATGGTTCATTCCCGGTTAGGGCACAAGCCCAGGTTGTAGGCTCGATCCCCAGTGTGGGGCATGTAGGAGGCAGCCAATCAATGATTCTCTCTCATCATTGATGTTTCTATCTCTCTCCCTCTCCCTTCCTCTCTGAGATCAATAAAAATATATTTTCAAAAAAAGAAAAGGTGCTGTATATTTATGCAATTCTTCCCCAAAATATGGAACATTGGGAAATATTTTGGATTTCTATAAAAACCTTACAATGATTTTTTTGAAAGATGATTAGATCTCCCCCCCCCCCCACAAGAGCTTAGATTTATTTTGAAACTTAAAAAAGTATAAGATAGATAAGTCTACATATTTCTACATTTTATATCTTGGATTTTTTAAAAAATTATCTTTATTGTTGAAAGAATTACAGATGTCCCCCCCTTTTTTTGTACCCCCATTGACCTCCTCTACCTTTCTCCCACCCCACCCCAGGCCTTCACCACACTATTGTCTGTGTCCATGGGTATGCATATTTACTTATATAAAAACCCTGGGTGTAACATCACGTCCCAAAGCTCAACCAACTGGAAGGAAGTCAGTCCTGCAGGGGTCGTCTTGGAAACGACTGCGCCCTACCCCAGCTGTTTACCGGAGGGCAAGGTTTCAGGCAGGAACCCACCCTCGGAGCAGAGCATGGAAGTACTGAGTCCTGGGTTGCCTTGCCAAGGACTGCACCCTCCCTGAGCTGTTTCCCACGAGGCCTGAGGGAAGAACCCACCCTCAGAACGCCAGGAGCGACCAGCAGCAGTCAGTCCTGGATTGCTGAGGCAGAGGCCACAGCGTGGTAGAACTCTGGGTCTGGCCCAACAGGGGGCGTGGCCAGCCTTCAAACCAGACCCTGACAGTAGGGAGGAGGCAGCCCCATTCCTCACAGAATCTGCTGTTGGATAGCTTGCTGTCAGTGGCCTGTCAGCCAGGAACCCCATTCACCTGTACCCCGGATCCGGACAGGAGGGAGGAGGGAGCACCATTTCTCACAGAATGGGCAGGTGGCCAGCTTGCTGTCAGGGGCCTGCCAGCTAGGAATTCTATTCACCTGCATATCTGTATAATGTTTTAACACATTATATTAGAGGCTGTGGTGGTACTGTTTTACCCACAGCATCTACAGGAATTGCTGCAAATTTACTTCTCAGTGGAAGCACCTTTCATTCCCAATATAAATTACCGATTCCATTAAATGAAACTTCAATTTCTAGACTCAATATAAAGAGTGAAGTTGCTAAAACTATTAAAAAGGCCCAACTTCTCATTATTGATGAATGCACCATGGCATCCAGTCATGCTATAAATGCCATAGACAGATTACTAAGAGAAATTATGAGTCTGAATGTTGTATTTGGTGGGAAAGTTCTCCTTCTTGGAGGGGATTTTCAACAATGTCTCAGTATTGTACCACATGCTATGGGATTGGCCATAGTACAAACGAGTTTAAAATACTACAATGTTTGGGGATGTTTCAGAAAGTTGTCTCTTAAAACAAATATGAGATCAGAGAACTCTGCTTATAGTGGATGGTTAGTAAAACTTGGAGATGGCAAACTTGATAGCAGTTTTGGATCTATTATTGAAGCTACCTTTGGAAATACTATATCTAGATAATATTAAAAATATATCTAAACGTGAATTCTTTGTCCAAAAAATGAGCATGTTCAAAAATTAAATGAAGAAATTTTGGATATACTCGATGGAGATTTTCACACATATTTAAGTGATGATTCCATTGATTCCACAGATGATGCTGAAAAGGAAAATTTTCCCATCGAATTTCTTAATAGTATTACTCCTTTGGGAATGCCGTGTCATAAATTAAAATTGAAAGTAGGTGCAATCATCATGCTATTGAGTATGGGGTCTTTGTAATGGTACCAGACTTATTATCAAAAGATTACGACCTAACATTATCGAAACTGAAGTATTAACAGGATCTGCAGAGGGAGAGGTTGTTCTGATTTCAAGAATTAATTTGTCCCCATCTGACACTGGCCTCCCATTTAAATTGATTCGATGACGGTTTCCCATGATGCTAGCATTTGTGATGACTATTAATAAATCACAAGGACAAACTCTAGAAAGATTAGGCATATTCCTACCTGAACCCATTTTCACACATGGTCAGTTATATGTTGCTTTCTCTAGAGTTTTAAGAGCATGTGTCGTTACAGTTAAAGTTCTAAATACTTCAGCACCAGGGAAATTAGTCAAGCACTCTGAAAGTGTTTTCACTCTTAATGTGGTGTACAGGGAGATATCAGAATAAGCTAATCACTTTATCAGTCATTGTTTGCATCACTGTTGTTTTTATATCATGTTTTTGTTTTCATATCATGTTTTTGTCGTTTTTATATCATGCCTCTGTTGTTGTTATATCCTTTTGTTACTATTTATTTATTAATAAATTTATATATTATTTTCATATACATTTTACTAATTTCCTTTCATCTCTCACACTTCTATTATAGAGAAAGGGCAAATAGCAATATTAAAATATCTCTGCTAATTAATTCCCTTTTAATGTGCACGAATTTCGTGCACCGGGCTACTAGTATGCATATAAGTTCCTTGGTTAATGTCCCCGCCCCTCTCCCCTTATAGAATCTGCCAAAATGAAACCTTTAGCACATAAAGGCAACTTCATCTGAATTAAGTAGCATGTGGTTACTTACAAGTGATTGGCTTTTTATTTTTTGCTAGTTACATTTTGCTTTTATGAACACAAAAAATATATATATTCAGGCTGCAACATCATGGTACTGAGCACTTGGGCTGTGGGAAACGAGTTAAGTCGGCTCGCGTGAATTGTGCGTACTCCGCGGGAGCCGTCTTAAACTCGGTTCATATAGATTTGCGGTGTAGTGCGGGAAACGTGTAAACTCGGGCCGATTGTAACTGCGTATTACCAAATATTTCATTTCAATCGAACCCATACTTCAAAAGATATAGGCATTTTAACGCGCCATCTTATATTTTGGCGGGAAATTCACCCGCAACCCAAGTGTGAGCACACTTGAGTGGACTGTCAGTGCAAACCATGCCTTAGGCTGAGAAGACACAGATTTAGTAGAACCAAGTTAAATGTTCCTCAGGTGGAATATGAGCAGAAGAAAGTCATTCATATAAAACAATATAAATGTGAGCAATATCACAAGTAAGATAATAACTGAATAGGTGATCATCCCAGAAACCAGGAGTGGAAGTGAGACAGACAGCAAGACAGAAGGATAGACAGGAGTCAATACTGAAACGTAAATCAAATGGGAATTGACAATGTATAATGTTATAAAAATACCAATTCCATGGTCTAAAGAAGTATTGTTAGAGGGGAAAATGATCAGCAGCTAAAATAGAACCTTGCTCTAACACATATCAACTCATAAGAATTTACTGAATCCAGTTTTCATGCTATGTATTTGTATATCATGAGCCTTCATCTGAAAAATGGAAATATCTATACCTGCCTATTTGGCCATATTGGTTGCATAAAAATTTCTCTCTGAATGACTACCACAATCACCTCAAGCATGATTTAAATTACATATATATGTATATGCGTATACATGTACATCTACATCCCCCAACATCCATCTGTCCATCCATCCATCCATCCATCCACCCATCATCCATCCTTCCATCCATTTCAATGAGCAAAAAAGGGAAATGCTTCTATCTGCATACCTTCAGGTTCCCTGATTTTTCTTCCCGCTGCAGACTTCCGAAGGACGCTCCTCCCGGAGTTAAAGAGGCTGGTTAGCTCGTCCAGGGGGCTGCTGAGGGGCCTGGAGTTCGGGGAGCTGTAGGGGACTGGAGAGGAGGCGTTGGAGTTGGCCTTCCGATGGTCCACTCTAGCTGCTGCCTTGCCGGGGGAATGCGGAGCCTTGGAGAAAGAGCTGCAGGGACCCGCTGCGGGAGCAGAGTTTGGCTTTTGCTGCACTTTGGGCAGATCCGGGTTTGTGGCTGCCTTCCCCGTGGGCACCACGCTGGCCTCGGGTGGGAAGGTGAAGTGGCGGTGGGCAGCAGCCGGCGCAGGGGGAGGAGGCGGCGGCGTGGGAGGCGGAGAGACTTTGTGGGACCCGTTGAACACAGGGAGGCCGGGGGACGGGGGCCTGTCACCACCCCCGTTTTGGCTCTTGGAATACTGTGGCGACAGAGGACTGGAGCCTTCCGACTGCACAGGGTACTTGAGGTTGGTTTCCAGGACGGGCAGCTTTTTCACCTCCAGGGGCGTCAAAGGTGATTCATCCGACGCTGGGGAGCAGGTGACAGGGGTTGGGGGGAACACCAGGAGCGGGGGCCGGTGAGGCAGCAGGTTGGGGAAGGGGGCGGGGATGTCGCAAGTGTCTTTGCAGGGACCTGGTGTCTGGCAGCCAGTGTCTCTCTCCTCCAAGGTGAAGGGGCTGGGGCGCTCACACAGTAACGGGAGTGACACGGCCGCCCAGGCGCCCCCCACCTGAGCGCCCCCGTCCTCTGGGGGCGCCAAGTACTTCATCTCCTCGTACACCGCTTCCCCCTGGTCGGGGCTGCCCGCGTGGCCCACCATCTCGATGTAGACGGGCTCCAACTCAGGCTCTGTCTCAGCCTCAGAGTGCGCAGGGGGCGCAGGGGGCGCGGGGACCCCCAGCATGGCCCCCAGGGCGCACTGTGGGCCCCCTGCTCTGTGCCGCAGGCCCGGGACCCCCACCGCCCCGGGCCCGGCGCCTGAGATCTCCTCCGAGGAGCCGCTGAGCTTGGTGTGGGGACTTCGCTTTGGCTTCCGAGGAGGAATCTTCTTCATGGTGCTGTAGTCATCACTGTGCGGTCTGGGCCGGGTGAGCACTGGAGGCAGATGAGCAAAGGATGGGAGGTGTTAGCACGACTGCAGGGTCAAGCCGGCACAGCACTGGGGCTGGCGGGGCTGCCCTTGCCGACTGGGCTCCTGCAAGTCCCCAAGGTTGGAGACAAAGGCCTGCATCCCCCACTCTGTCCCCCTCTTCCTCCCCCCCACCCCTCCGTGATCCTAGCTCAGCCAACACTTCTCAAGACTGCCAATAGAAAGGGAGTTTTGATCCCAGAGCTGGAGGATAACTTCCATCATGAAGGAAGACGTTAGGTGGACCATAAGGGGTCCAGGGATTATCAGCCACCTGCAAGCCCGAAGTGCCCAGGGATACAGCCACGCCGCAGGGGAACACACTTCAAGCAGCTGCTGGAACCTACCTACACCTGTATTTTTAGGGTCTCATAAAGGTGTGACATGAGAACAGGCTGAACTGGTCCCCGGGGCTTTAGAGATGAGAAAATGGAAAGCTAGGGAGAACAAGCAAATTAGCTAGTCGGTGGCAAATGGAAGCTTCATGTAGGAAATGAGTAAGCTTGATTATTTAAATGGTATGAAATGAACAAAACAAAACGCCTACATGCATAAAGAGATTATTATTTTGCTAAAGAACTTTGTTATTAAAATGATGCCAAGGGTGAATTTTACAAAAAATCAGCATATTTGAATCTTTAACAGAAGCACATATTTAACAGGAAAATTAAGACTAAGAACTTCTAGCCCTGGCCAGGTAGCTCAGTTGGTTAGAGCAGTCATCACCGATACAACAAGGTTTCAGGCTGATCCTTGGTCAGGGCACATATAAGAATCAACCAATGAAAGGAAAAACAAATTGATGTTTCTCTCTCTCTCTCCCTTCCTCTCTTTTTTTCTCAAATCAATTATATGTAATTAATTATATATAAAACTATAAACTTCTAAAGTGGAAATTTCTGAAGTTGAAAAAAGGGAAATATTTAGAAAAACAAATCAGCATAATATTAGTAACAACTAATTTTAAAAGAGGCAGAAAAACTATTTAGATAGGATTTTAAAACATTTATTGAAATAGAAGTTTAAAAAATTCCAAGATTTATTTTCTAATATAGTTTATTATAAATTATAATACATATTTACTAAATAAACAATATTTCTCTGAAAACAGATGTTAATTTCAGGAAATTACATTAAGCTTTACTGAAATATCAAAACTGAAAAATCTTAAACTACGTTACTAATTTGGCATTTTACTGTGAGAATTATTGATAGAAACATATCTAACTTGTCTTAGTTCCTGAGTTATTTAAGGCATGCAGATTTTACTCTCACCATGACAGCACATATGACATCAGTAAATGTCCCCAGGTTGGAGGAGATAATAAAGTAAAATGGCTGAGATTAAAGGCTTTTCTATGGCTGAGTAGTATTCCATTGTGTAAACGGACCACAGCTGTTTTATCCTCTCACCTACTGATGGGCACTTCAGCTGCTTTAAAATCTTGGCTACTGTAAATAACACTGCAATGAACATAAGGTGCATATATTCTTTCAAATTAGTGTTTAAGCTTTCTTTGGATATATTCCCAGAAGTGGAATCGCTGGGTGATAAGGCAGTTCCATTTTTAATTTCTTGAGTTAACCACATACTACTTTCCACAGTGGCTGCACCAATCTGCATTCACACAACAATGCACGAGAGTTCTCTTTTCTCCAAATCCTCACCAATGCTTCTTGGTTGTTGATTTACTGATAAGAGCCATTCTGACAGATATGGGGTGATATCTCATTGTGGTTTTAATTTTCATTTCTTTGATGAACATCTTTTCATGTCTATTGGCCATCTGTATGTCCTTTTTGGAGAAGTGTTCAGGTTTTTTGCCCATTTTTAAATTTGATTTTTTTTGTGTTGACTTTTATAAGATTTTAGTAAATTTTGAGTATTAACCCCTGGGGAAAGCAGAATAGAGTTACCTCAAAAAATTAAAAATGAAACTGCCTTATGATCCAGCGCTTCCACTTCTGGGAATTTATTCAAAGAAACCAGAAACACTAATTCAAAAGAACATATGTACCTCTAAGTTCATTGAAGTGTTATTTACAATAGCCAAGATTTGGAAGCAGCCCAAGTGTCCATCAGTAGATGAATGGATAAAAAAAGCTGTGATACATTTACAAAAAAAATACGACTTGGCCATAAAAATGAGGAGAATCTTCTTTTTGCAACAGCATGGATGGAGAGCCTGAAAGGTATTATGCTAAGTGACAGAAGCCAGCCAGAGAAAGACAAGTACCATATGATTTCACCTATATGTGGAATCTAATGAACAAAATAAACTAACAAACAAAATAGAAACAGACTCAGAGAATCAGATAATAAATAGACTGATAGCTGTCAGATGGGAGGGAAGTTTGGGGCCTGAGTGGAAAAGGTGAAGGGATTAAGCAAAAATCAACAATAACAACCAAGAACAACAACCTAATAGACACAGAGAACAGTATGGTGATTACCAGTGGGAAAGGGAGTTGTGGGAAGGTAGAGGAGGGTAAATGAGGATAAATAGTGATGAAAGAACACTTGACTTGGGGTGGTGGACACAAAATACAATATTCAGATGATGTGTTATAGAATTAGACACCTTAAACCTATACAATTTTATTATCCAATGTCACCCTAATAAATTCAATTTTAAAAAAAGTTTTAAAAAGGCAAAATTCCATAATTAAAAAAAATATGTTTAAAGGTTTCCAAGTCAAATCTGGATTCAAATCTCAGCAGGACCATTCATTCATGCAGTCATTTGTTGAGTCATACATTTGACTAGTATTTCCTGAAACACATTAGTGAGTACAGAGAAAATTTTCCCTACCTTCCGCTGTCCTAGTGGAAGGTGTCAGACAATAAAAAAATAAGTTAAACAAATGAATTAATTCTTGATCATGTTAGAACATGACATATGCCATAAAAGTGAAAAACAATAGGCCATGAAAGGGTTCACAGAATTGTGTGTGTGTAGTGGGGGGAGGGTGGCAATGGTGCAAATGATAATATTAAAAGAGGTTTTAGGCAAAGCTCTCTAAGCTTCAGTATAGTCATGCATAAAATGATCAGTAATTATCTCAGAGGCATAAAATAGATATTGTATGTAAAGTGTTTGCTCACATTTTGGCGCACTGGAAACATGAAACAAATGGGAGACATCCAAATGAGAATGGAAAAGAACAAAGCTAATTTTCTAACTCAATGGACATCTTTGTGAGCCAGTATTCTACACAGTTCCCAAAAGCAGCCAACTTTTAAGAGCAGAGCATGCCCAAAATGCACAATTCTGTAATTAATAAGCATTATTCTAAAGGCTTTCACCATACTAAAACATAAGCTTCTCCTAGAAAGTTAATGACCCACACAAAATTTTAACATTGCTATTACAGAGTTGTTCTGAAGATTTAAATAATTTAAAGGATTGGTGGCAGGTTGTCTTTTCCAAAACTGGCTTCAACAATATTTCCAGTCCCACATGCTCTTCAGAACCCTGAACCTGGGAGGGCCTCTGTGACTGGCCCTGACAAATAAAATATGGGGAAGGGGCTGCTGCCTGCTTTCTGTGGCTGGATCCCAGGTAGTATGGTTCTGCTTGGCTCTTGCTGTCTGGAACACATATCTTGATGGCCCTGATCTCTATGTGAGGAGACTGCTTACTCTGAAGCACCCATGCTCTAGAGAACAGGTAGAAAGACCACACAGAGGTGAGAGTGATGAGGAAGACTCCATTTGCTTCAGCTCTCAGCTATCTGTGTTTCTCCAGCCCAGACACCAAAAATCTAATAACCGAGTCTTTGGATGATTCCAGCCCCTGACTCTCACTACTGCTGTGAGAGAGCCTGTGTAATCACTGGTTAGCTGAGCCCAGACAAGTACTAGGACTGTAAGAGAGAAAAAAGGATACAATGGTCATTTTAAGCCACTGAATTCTGGGGTGCTTTGTTACACAGCAGTAGACAACTAATACAGATATTGGTACCTGGAAGTGGGAGTGCTACTATAAATAAAACTTTAAAAGGGTGGCAGTAGCTTTGGGAAATTGGAGGAGTCTTGAAGGCAAAGTTAGCAGAAGCCTGTTGATCTTCACAGAAGCTCTTGGTGAGGCTTAAAAGGAGGTGAGGAAGATGCCAGAAGCTGGAGGAAACATGAGCCTTCCGGGGCCATTGTGGAAAGTTTAGCAACACTGTCCCCTGCAGTGATGTGGGAAGTGAAACACGCACTTAGGGAACTGAATGATGTAGCTAAGGAGGTTTTCAGGTAGAGTGCAAAATCTGCCTCCTGGATTCTTCTAGCTGCCTATGGTAAAATGTGAGAGTAAAGAGACAAGCCAAAGAAAGACCCACTAACTGTAAAGGATCCTGGACTTCCTATGTTTGAAAATAAAGGTTTCTCACTGCCAGGCTGTCCTGATGGCAAATAATTCTCAAGTGAAGAAATGACTTTCAAGCAGAGATGAAATCTGAGGCATTTTCAGGAAAACGTGATCTAAAGATGGAGCCAAGATCATGGCTATGAAACCCTTTATTGAGACATCAGGAAGATTTAAGGTGATGCTTCGTGGATCTGTTCAAAGGAGCAAAACCACAGGACTTCTAAGAATCGTAAGTGGATTGCAGCACAGAAGTCTTGCAGAGAGCCCAAAGTAAAGAAGATAATTATCTCAGAGACTTGTGGATGTGGCTTTTGAATAATGCAGTAGATTGTAAATTCACAGGAAACTCACAAAGCTTTTAAAGGAATTGGATCATCTTGCACTGAAAGGAGAAGACTTAATACAGAATGAGGAAGCTCTGGTGCCTCAACATTTTATAAGCAGAAAGCAGGCTGAGAAAGCTACCAGCCCTAAACATGTCACATCTTGTGGATTAGGAATTACAATTTACAGGTGAGCCAGGAGTCCAAAGCATGTACCTAAGACCCATGGAAAATCATTTCTAGGAACTAGGACAACATCCTAATCAGGGCACAGGCAGTGTGTGCCCAGGTATTGTTCAGAACTGTTCCGTGAAAGAGCCTGCTGTGTGCCTCCCAACTTTCCCCCTTTTAAACAGGAACACCCTGGACCTGTCCCTCCAGTGCATGTTAGCTGTGTGGAGAATAGGTCCCCGGTCTTCAGATCCATACGTTCAATACTGGAGGAGTGAGCTATCCACCTGAACAGCCCTACCCAAGCAGCCAGGATACTTGAATCTGATTTAGATGGAGATCTGGGCATTGCACCTGAGCTTGGTGTGGTGATGGGATGAGGTATTGGGGCAATTTTGGGGGGTGGGGGGAGGAAAGTGCCTCTTGTATATGAAAAGGATGTGAACTGGTTTTGCCCCAAGGTGGATAAGGCAATTTGTATTTTCCAAAAATTGGCCACAATAGTGTTTCCAGTCCTATGAAGAGCTGGAATCTCTTTCTCCTCCCTAAGCCTGCATGTGCCTGTGGGACTGCCTGACGCAAGGACTGTGGTGGAGGTGATTCTGCATGACTCCCAAGGCTGGTTCATAGCAGGCGCTCTCTTTCCTGGAGCATGTGCCTTGGACACATTGATTCTCCATGAAGTCCAGCTACCCTGATCTGTCATGCTACACAAACCACGTGGAGAGACCACCTAGAGACACAGGTGCCCTAGCAGCCCTAGCCCCCAGACATCTGAGGTACCAGACATGTGAGGTCCCAGATTTCAGAGGATTCCAGCCAGCATGTGCAGTTTTTCGAAGGACCTTGACTAAGAGCCACCCAGATGAGCCTCGTTCACACCCAGAACCTGAGAGAGTACGAAGATAACCGTGCTGGATTTAAATCACCAAGTTTTGGGTGAGTAGTTGAGCAACAATAGATAACTGATATGATATTCCCTCAAGGTTTTCTCTAGATGCAGAGAAAAGCTTTATCTTTAAAATTAAACTATTACAAATAAAGTAGTAGATTTTGTTAGGAGGCAGTCAAGAGCCTGGCCTCTAGGATATGACTGCCTTGGATAAGTGACGTGTGACAGGCTACACCACTGCACCCTGACCCTGTGTCCTCATCTATAGATGGGTCACAGTGATATCCCATTCCAGTGAGTAGTTCTAAAGATGGAAGATACTTCGCATAATGCCCAGCACATGATAAACACTCAGTAAGTGTTGGCTGTTGTCATCATTATCTTATTACTACAGAGCCAGAAATTAATCATGAATGATAAAACAGGGTTTCTGTGAGTATGATCTGGGGTTCAGCAATATCAGGTCACCTGACGTGCTTTATTGAGGATGTAGATAGCACAGTTCCTGTCATATTCCATAATTACTAAGTTATAATCCGTGGGGGTGGGGACTTGAAAGCTTAGTACTTCACAAGTTAAAATTAGAACACCACGGTTACAGAATTAAAGAATAATTTGGTTTATGGCTATTTCTTTGTGCCTGTGTGTGTATGTCCACCCAAGTGCCCAAGTACATACTAATAGTTCATTTGCAAATATGAATTTGAGGACCATTAGAAATAGGTTTACATTAAGAGTTTTCTTAACAGTATGTTTAGCCCTAATATTTGTGAGTAAAACTCTTGCTAATACTTGACAATGTCAATGAGATGTCAGGTAGACATTTCATAGTCATAGATCATCTTCAGGGCAAGTTTTACTGTTCAAACAGTAACTTAAGGGTTAAACCCGACATTCTCAAGCTGACTCACCATTTCATACACTTGACTCTTATCTGAGTGACTGGGCAATGATCTAGGGACTTGTGTCATTTTAAGTTTTGTTAAGAGATAAAAATGTTCTTGTGCAAATACTTTCCCTTTGGCATTGTTGTTAAGGCATGTCGGGTGACTTAAAACCCCATTTGCTCCAGGACACAGGCTATTTGGCCCCATTCTCATTGAGAACAAGATACCTACATAATTGATCTATGAGAAAAAAGGAATGAGGGGCTTGTTCAACCAGAAAACATGTCTATCTCATGTGTATGTATCCATTGTATTCCAATTCTTCTAGTGTGATTTTGCCTAGTTTCAAAGCAAACTTAGTGCCTAGGACAGGACATCAAGGATGCCTAAATAAATGCCTGGTGGCCCACTGCATACATGAGTGAAAGTGATATCAACTTACAACCAGCTACCCACCAGACAAAAAGGGCTCCTACTGAGTTGATATATTCCAACCTTGTTACATCACTTGTGTGTGTGTGTGTGTGTGTGTGTGTGTGTGTGTGTGTGAGGAGCCCTTGTTCTCATCCCATCTTTACCCATTAGACAGCATTCTACAGGCATAATGCCACTTAAATGTCCTTCCAGGTCCTTCCTCATTTCCCAGCCAGCATTAGAACCATTTGCTCTGTCCCATACCATCCTGTTCTTTTTGCTATTACTCTGCTTATCTCATAATTTGTTTACCCATTTATCATCCCCACTGGCCTCTTCAGGGAAGAGCCAAACTCATGAAATACACTTAGTTAATATGTGTTGAATGTGAAAATGCACCATCAATTGTAAAACATGCAGTCATGTTCTCCTGTTATGTCCAGTAATACAATTCTCGGGACAGTGTTCACAGAAAACCTAATTTCTGTCAAATTTCGGGTAATAGAAAAAAAAACATTTTAAAGGGGCTTCTGGTAAAAAATATGTTGACAAACCAAATCTGACAAATCTCCAGGGGACATTGTGAACCTTGCCAAATTGTGCTCATTTCAATTTATTGATAGAAAGCTAATTCTGCTTTAATGAAAGCAGCACAAAGAAATATATTTCTATAACATTCATGTTTTCATTCAGTAAGTATTTATTGAGTGCCTACCATGTGGCAAGTGCTGTCTAGAATAAAGATATAAATAAGACAGTCAGAAAGAAAAGAAACAGAACATTATTTCCAAATTAAGCCCCACAGCTGAACCACTCTTGTATCTATACATTATAAACTGCATTTTGTTGAGAATGGAGTTGTATGGCAATGAAAAAAAATGATTTCTCAATGTGTAATTCATCAGGAATGGGCTGCTGGAGTCTGCAGGGAGGGTGGCTGTGGAGGTCATACCACAGAGAATAAAACGATGGAGGCTACCATTGCCCAAGAAAATCCTTTCTTTTGGCATTTCATCATCTAGTCATCACTGTGTTTGGGAGAAAGTCTGAGCTCTGGATTTAGAGAATCAACTCTTCCCTCTAGAAAGTAATGGAACTGGGAGCCCCCTAGCAAAGAGAAAGTGAAGCCAGGACCCTAGTCTCCTTTTCTTAGTCACTGTTTGCAAAGACCAACCCCAGACGTTTAAAAAACAGCACTTTCAAATAGTTGGCTCTAGCTTGTTAATAGTTTGCAAACAAGCATTAAAATTTACTGGCCCATAAAATTGTTTCAAGATTCTCAGGTACAAAGGTAGTAAAAAAAATGAGCCCTCTCTCCTGCCCCTCTTTATGGCCATATGGCATAAAATCCTATAGGAAAGGCATGTGTTAATAAGATCAAGACTGGTCACAAAGATTAAGACTTTAATGTGACTAATTATTGGTTTCTCTAAGATTCTTCCTCTTCATTCTCCAATCAGATCTCCATTCATTCTATAACCTTCTGAATGGATTAGCAGCTTTATTTGTAAAAGAAAAGAACTTAAACTTATTTTTAATGAGCCCTCAGGAATGGCTCAGATAATAAACTGATCTCAGTTGTGGTCCCTGTTCTTATGAAACCAGAGTTCATAGAGCATTTTAAGTAGTGATCAGATTTTCTTCTTAGCTTTTGCAGAAGGATACATTTGTGACATCTTACTAGGTGCAAAAAAATCAGTACAGCAGGTACTCAAAGAATGCCATTCCATACAGTGTGGTTTTGATAGTTGATGAGATGCCACAGAAACCTAATTCTTGTTTATATCAATTAGCCTATTGTAACACTGGTTTCATTATACCTCCTTTTGCTTACCATCACAGAACTATGGGCAACATTAAGTGAGGCCTGACTGTACTGCCCTTGTGGTAAAGACATGCAACTCTTAGAATCAGTGCTCTCTGAGAACTTTGTGTGATGATGGGAAACTCCATACCAGTGGCTGTTGAGTACTTAGACTGTGACTAATGACTGAATAACTGAATTTTAAATTGTATTAATTTTCGTTACTTTAAATGTAAAGAGCCACAGTTATTAGTGGCCACTGTATAGGACACTTTGAGCTCCTGTCACAATGGCATAAACGGGACCAGAACCACTGCTGATGGCGGGTTTTTTACTAAGAGTGTCACCACCTTTGTGATTATGGATTAGAAGTCCATGGCCTGAGTGACGAAGCCCCTCTAATGGCCCTTGACTCCTAATGCTACAAAACTAACTAGCACACCAGCTTGATCCCAACATGCAGGTTAATTTTTTAAAAAACATTTTTTATTGATTTCAGAGAGGAAGGGAGAGGGAGAGAGAGAGATAGAAACATTAATGATGAGAGAGAATCATTGATCAGCTACCTCCTGCACTCCCCACACTGGGGATTGAGCCCACAACCTGGGCATGTGCCCTGACCAGAACCAAACCATGATCTCCTGCTTCATAGACAGAAGCTCAATCACTGAGCACCCTGGCTGGGTGCAGGTTAATTTTTTTATTCTTCAATATATATTTAGAACATATTCTAAAATGTGGGAATTTATCTGCAGCCATAGGAGATATGGTGATGAAGGTAAAGTCATCAGGACTAGGAATCATAAATTGTGAAAATGAGTAAGTATCATAGATAGGAAAAAAGGAACTTATTTATGGAGTGGCCCTTTCACACGCCTCCGGTATGTGAGTTTACTGTGCTGTGATCTATGGGGGAGACACCTACATGCACCTTACTCATATGTGAGCTGAAATTAATTTCTAATGAAATTTTACATAAAAATCTTGTGAGTCTAATGAATCACATCATGTATTTTATAGTGCAAATATTGAGAGACTTGTGATTCCCTACAGTAGTAAGGAGTTTCAGAATTTTGCAATTGTAGACTTTCGTGCATTTTCTTCATTCATCTTTTTTCTGTCACTTTATTTTACATATATTTTTATCCCATGATTTTTGAATAATTTTTCTTAATTGACATTTTTTTGCTGCTCATATGAGAGACCTCGATTTTATTATATATATAGTCTCCTTTCACAACGATGTGACTACTTGGCACTTGGTTACTCTAAAATCTCACCTTCAGGGCAATCGGTCTCCTAATATGCACACAAAGAGAAAGCATTTTTAGACTTTACCGGCTATTCTGAGACCTACTTATTCAAATTTATAGAGCTTGTTTGCAGCATTCAAGTTTGAAGGGGGCTTTATATTATATACACTGTAACTTTCAACCTTGTTTTGTATTGTGTTTTTTTTTCTATTTCTGATGCTATTTTGAGTCTTTACATCTCCATCTCATTAGTCTTAGACTGTTAAATACTGTTCTTCCTATTTCAATATGCCAAAAAAACTTTCTTCATATTTCAATCACACCTTTTTGAAATCTGTACCATAAATACAGAGGCCTCAAAGTAATAATCGTGGAAATGTGAGCTCGTCTACTTTCTCAGGGAGTGGCTCCCTGATTTCTTTAGAGGGGGAACCTCCTCTAGCTTGTGTGCATTGGGAGTACACCATGTTTTCAGGGAGGTCCTGTGTTCACATCTATACCAGCTTGAACACTCTCTTCTAGGGGATTTCCCTAAGGTCATGTTCACTTTCTGTTGTCCTTATTGCCATGACACTAAAGATACATACTTGGATTCTTCTCCCCAAAGTTATAAATTTCGCCTCCATCTCCATCTAAGCATTATTGCAGCATGACTCATACATTATGACAGCAACATTTTTTAAACTAAAAATTCTTCTAAAAATCTATTCTTTCTTAAAGCGACTGACACAAGGCATCTTGGAAGATAACTAGGGTGTACTCATTGCTCCAGGCTCCTGGCCCATGGATTTTCCACGGCTCCTGGAGTCAGCCTTCTTTTTCCATAAGATGAGCTTATGGTTTCTTGTGCTTTTTTTGGTTCATTTATTTATGGAAAGAATTGTGTTCCATCTTATGTTCAGATAATATTTTTCTAATGAAACCTGCACAGCCATTTTATTTAGAATTTTGACTACCCCTCACACACTACCACCTCTTACTATATTTATTTTTCTCTGCAGCAACATCTTCTAAGATACTCAATGGATTTTGCTAGTTTATTATGTTTACCATTTGTCTTCCCCTACTAGAATGAAAAATCTACCAGGAAAAGTGGTTTTGATTGTTTCATTGACGGTGTATCCCCAGAATAGGACCTAACTTTTAGTAGGTGATAAATAAAAATCTGTGAAATTAACAAATGTTCTGCAAAGAAGCGCTTTCTCTAATTTTCCCAGTTCTAAAAATTAATAATTAAGAAATAAGTCTCATGAACTCATCTACAAGATACCTGACTGTGAGTAAAGTGTTACTTTTCCCATTTTGCATAAATAATTCTAGAACACGAATGCAGAGACTTTTATTATTTAGTTCCAAAAGTTTCACTAACTGAATCCTGCCATAGCGTGACTCTCATCTGTGTGAACTGTTTCACTTACTGCATAATAAAGCAAGCTCAAGTTTTAGTGGGATTGCGATAATAGGGAATCCTGATACATTTTTTTTAGGCTAAAATTAGTAAAAATGCACATGGACTGGCGACCAATGTTCTGAATTGCTCTGATTTGAGGCTCAGCTCCTCATTCATGTGGAAGTGGGAACGGGGGTTAAGGAAATGATATATAAGTAGCTTTTTCCTAAGAGGCTTAGAGATTTGAATACAGACTATTTATATTTAATGATTAAAGAGCCGCTGGCAAGTGAACAATTGGATTTATTCCTATTAAAAATATATTAGGGTAGCAATACTGCCATGGGGCTCTCAAAAACCGGAAGTCAGTGCATCAATAACCCAAAGAGCCGGTTTCCTCCTTCCCTGTGGCTAACCTTCAGTCGATGATTCCTTGGCTGCGGCCCACAGGCAGGCGCTCACAGCCTCATAGGAGGCGCTCAGCCGCGTGGCAGGGTCCCTCTTTGGCTTGGGCGGAGGCTGTTTCCGTGGTGATGGGAGGCCACTGCTGTCATCCAGGCTGAACACCGAGTGCAGAGAAGGAGACCGGGTGGAGGAGCCAGCCAGGGACTGCACCAGGCTGTCCACAGCCATGGGGACTGGGACGGAGCTGCAGTGGAAATGCCTGGGTCCACTCCTGTCTTCAGTTCTTGAGGGGAACAAAACACAAACAGCACCCAGAGAGGCCCGGATGCATTATGTTCAGAGGGTAACAATGAACCTGCTCAACCAGACATAATCAAGGCTTTCTGGTGAACAGCCTTCCCCACGAGGCTGAAGGATGCCTGGGCAGCACTCTGGTGACCCACACATCCAGAGAAAGCCGCCCCATCCTTCCAGCCCCTGCTTTCTGATAAACGAGCACCTTGGAGATTCATCATTATCACTGAGAAAACAAAAGCAAAAAACAAAACAAAATAAACTCACACAAATGCAACGCTTCTTAAGGAGTGCTTACATTTTCTACCAGGCATTCACTGAATGAATTTTTCACACTCTGATTATTAAGCAAATCAGAAAACCAGAATTTCAATCTGGATGATCATTTCTGGAGAATCCATCTTAATAGAGAGTTACTGATGCATCAAATGCTGGGAGTTCATCACCACTTCCCCTTGCAAAACAACATATACGTAAAACTATCAAAGATTTACATTTTTTCCTCTCTCTCTCTCTCTCTTTTCTCCTAACCATTTAAACCTGGTTGGCAATTATATAATTATATGCAGAATTATTATTTTTCTTCTGTCACTCCCTCTGGCTGTCCAATGCCAAGTAAACTGTGGGTATTCAAAAAAAATAGACAAATACTTCTTCACTTAATTTTACATCAGGCAAATGAACACATAATCAAATTGAGAAATTGGGGTGGCTGTTTAGCTCCAGCAGAGAAAATAACAAACATTATTCTGGAAGTCACATAAAATTAATAGTTATCTGGTTTTAAAAAAATTCCTTCTGGCTTCATATGTCAATATAATCATGTAGCACCAAGATGCCAATGCATCCATTTTACAAGGAGTCTCCGAGCATTTGTTTTAATAATTATATCTTTGCATGGCAGCACACCAACAGGGCTGGGATCCACCGCAAGGCAGAGCCCGACGCCCGTGTAGAAAACGAACTAGCTGAAGATAAAAGCATGGCGCTCAGTGGATAATTTGTTTTCCTTGTAATGTTTAATTACAGTTTTCCATACAAAGGGATTTTTTTTCAGTTTTTAATCACTGAGATATTTTAAGCTACTTAGTGAGAGGCACATTACCATTTCCACTTCAATAAAAAAATCATTTGACATAGGCAGTCAAGGCAAAGGGGAGTCAGTTCTTAGTGAGAAAAAGAACTAGATATTACCAAGTTCCTGTGGAACAAACAAGCATCTCCTTGACAGTGAATTAGGATCTGAGGGACCCATGTGCCTGCCCTCCCGGGGAGGGGACTATGAACCACAGGAGTCCTCATCTTTCACGGAGAGGCACGAGTGATAAAGTGAAGGATCAGGTGGTCCCCACTTGTCTATTTCCGCCTCCAAAGTGAACTTTAAAATAAGAGTCTCGCCCTAACCAGTTTGGCTCAGTGGATGGAGCATCGGCCTGCGGACTCAAGGGTCCCAGGTTCGATTCCGGTCAAGGGCATGTACCTTGGTTGCGGGCACATCCCCAGTAGGGGGTGTACAGGAGGCAGCTGATTGATGTTTCTCTCTCATCAACGTTTCTAACTCTCTATCCCTCTCCCTTCCTCTCTGTAAAAAATCAATAAAATATATTTTAAAATAAATAAATAAAAAATAAAATAAGAGTCTCTCCCCAAAGTTTTCCTTACTGGCAAAGAAAATGAGACAGTTCACTAAGGAAAATATCTGTATAACCATTTATTGGTTTCAGTACTTCTGTTTTGAGAGTGGCTTCTCCATTTTTTTAATCAGATTTCCAGAAGTTTTTCGGAGTGAGACTCTGGTATAGATGGCACTTATATAAAGATGTGGAGAAGCCAGCTAAGACAGAAATATCAGATGCCTTAAAACTTTGTGCTTGAAAGGGAAGTGATTGATGCAAGCATTGTAAGTGAAGCAATGATTATTTCATTGGACTAAACTCACACATGTAGCATTTATTTCATTAAGAGGACGCAGAGGAAAAGCATCCTCTTGGTTTTTATGAGGTTTCAAATAAAGGATGGGCACATACTTGCCAGTTCCCGTAATTACTGTCATATTTGATTGAACTTTGCATTAAGGGCTATCGGAACTTTCTTGATGCCATTGAATCAATTACATAGATAATTAAAGTTGCACACTGTCTGCCTTTACCTTTTGGTTCCTTCCTCTTGCTTGCCTCTGGCCTCCAACTTCTCTTTGTGGTAAGTAGCATTCATTTCATTCCTGAGCCGGTCATTCTCACGGGCAATGTCTGAAGCATTCTGAATGACCAGGGCATCATAGGTCTTCAGCCCCATGTCCTCTGTAATCTGCAGGAAGCTGTTGATGGACGTGACCTCTTGCTGTCTGATGCTTCTTTTCTGAAGCAAGTGCTGGCGTGCCAGAAATCCTCTTATAACTTCCCCATAAAAGAATGCAATCAGGGGTCAGGGAGAGAAGCAAAAGCGGAAAAACCCAGACCCACACAACACAGTACATTTATGTCTGAGCAACTACAAAATAAGATATTTAATTCAGAATAAAATGTACTAAAACATTCTAATCTTGCATTAAAAAATATCGAAATTCAGTCATGATAACACTAGAGACACAAATCCTTTTTTTTAAATATATTTTATTGATTTTTTACAGAGAGGAAGGGAGAGAGATAGAGAGTTAGAAACATCAATGAGAGAGAAACATCAATCAGCCGCCTCCTGCACATCCCCCACTGGGGATGTGCCTGTAACCCAGGTACATGCCCCTGACTGGAATCGAACCCGGGACCCTTCAGTCCACAGGCCGATGCTCTATCCACTGAGCCAAACCGGTTTCGGCATAACACAAATCCTTAAACTGAATGAGGTCATGCAAGTAATCTACACTAATAAAAGAGAAACATGCAAATTGGTGTCACTCCGCTATGCCCACCAGCCAATCAGATGAGTATGCAAATTAACCCAACAAAGATGGTGGTTAATTTGCATACACAGGCGAGGAGTGAAGACTGAATGCTCTGGCTGGAGTGAAGACTGAAGACTGAAGACTGAAGAGGCTTGGCTTCTCCGCTGCGGCCAGAGCAGGGAAGCTAGGCCTCGCTGTGGCCGCAGTGGAGAAGCCATGCCTTGCTGAGGCCGTAGGGGAGAAGCCTATCCTCGAGGCTTGGCTTCTCTGCTGCGGCCGGACCAAAGGCCTGGGTCCCGGGTGCCGGAGGAAAACCGGTGCCGGCAGCCAGGGGAAGAAAGGCCTATTGCGCGAATCTTCTTGCAACAGGCTTCTAGTATCATAATAAGGCTCCCACACTTTTTTTGTTTGTTTGAGAGGCTGGACATTGATAGACTGGACTAAAGTCAATGAAAAAGAATGAGGTCCTGCCCTAACTGGTTTGGCTCAGTGGATAGAGCAACGGCCTGCAGACTTAAGGGTCCCAGGTTCGATTCCGGTCAAGGGTATGTACCTTGGCTGCGGGCACATCCCCAGTAGGGGGTGTACAGGAGGCAGCTGATCGATGTTTCTCGCTCATCGATGTTTCTAACTCTCTATCCCTCTCCCTTCCTCTCTGTAAAAAATCAATAAAATATATTTAAAAAAAAAAGAACGAGGTCCAAACCCCAGAGAATTTTGGGGTTTGACTCTAACTGGACCATTTTGGGACACACTGATTATCTTTCATTATATCAGATTATAACAGAAATTATGAGGCTCCTGGAATCACTCTTTGAAAACATCATGCACATATTGTTAATAGGACTGTGATTTAACCTGTAGAAAAACTAACACTGCACTTACGACTCTAGGAAGAGATTGTATAAAATATAGGACATCCTCCCTGCTCTCTGAGGAAGCAGGGGTAGAAAAATGTGTAAGAATTGGGGGAAACAAGTGAGTGAACACATTTTGAAATGGCTAATTTTAGCACACATGTAAGACTTGAAATAAAACAATGAGCACAATTTAAAGGCACTTCCATGTGTTCAGAACACCATTCGATCACTCATTGCCCCCACTCAATGATAATTAATACTCCATTATCTTCATTCTGTAGACAAAGAGAAGCGTAGTGAGGCCTTATTACAGTGTGTAAGACTTATTATAAACAACTAGAGGCCCGATGCATGGATTCGTGTACTGGTGGGGGCGTGGCCTACGGGGATCAGCCTGCTGTGGGAGCCCAGCTCATCCTGGTCAGCGAGTGACACGCCTACTGTGGGAGCATGCTGACCACCAGGGGGCAGCTCCTGCGTTGAGCATCTGGGCCCTGCTGGTCAGTGTGCATCCACAGGTCTTTCTGGTCATTCCGCCATTTGGTCGCTGGGCTTTTTATATATATAGATATGTTCATAGCCTCCTTCAGCTTAAGGATTTTTGCCTTTAGTATTTCCTGAATTTTGATTTCCCTTTTTAATACGAGATTAGAGTATGTCAGTAAATGTTTATTCTGGGTTAAATGTATCTTCCACCAAGTAAATACAACCAATGAATAGAAGAGCCAGGATTTGAGTCTCTGGTTACGAGGCCAAGTTCATTCCCTTAGCATCTAACCACTCAGACATCACATGATCTGTCGCTCTGCAGAGAGCACATCACCAACAGGGAAGCCAAGGTAGCATGCTTGCGATCCATGTGCGGAAGAACTTTGTATAACACTGAGCACAGGGTATAAATGGATCAGGTTGCTTCCTGAGAAAGAGACTCTGCTTCCAGTCCCTGAGAAAGTTCATGAGAGCAAAATGGTCCTCCCTGCTTGTGGATGCTGTGGACAGATGCAGGGGGAGGGATTACTATTGGGTCCTTTTGACTCTGGGATGCCATCCCTTCCAATTCTAAGTTTCTAAGATTAGAAGGAACTGTTTGGATTTTAAGAAGGTCTATACTTTCAGGGAAAACCAATGAGTGTAGCAAAATCACTTTATTCTTGTCTGTAGGGGAAGGAAAAAAAGGCTGTGAAACATTGAGTGCTTTAAAATAGTCTGTGGCTACTGAAGAACAGTGTGTGGGTTATCTCTGACATTCACTTGATGCCTTTTCTTGATTACAAGGTGGAAAGCTGCACACAACTTTCCACAATTACGGCTTCAGAGGCAAGCACTCTGCAGGCAGCTAAAATGCTTCAGGCTTTTCTTCCAATGGCAATACTAAATGTTTAGTTACTTTGTAATGCAGCGGTATGAATTAACTGTAAACCGTCATGCTGCACTAATCTAAAGGGGAGAAAATTAAACAGTAAAAGGTACAACCAGACTTATAGAAAGAGAAAATGCGGAATAAGTGTAAACCATGTGATGGGCACACTGGGAGAGAGCAGCAGAATTCAAATTGGCCCATTCACTTGCTATTTCTATTACATTAAAAAAAACAACCCACACCAATAAAAAACAAACAAAAAAACCCTGAGACATTGACTTTTGGAAGGATCAAGCTGTTTAATCTCCTGTAATAAATGGAATATTAATGTGGATATGCCAGATTTCCTGTGACCTCCGACGTCAGCAGAGCTATTCCCTGGATTCATGACCCAGGAATCTATGGTCCCATATTTGGAGAACTCTATTTTCTCACATTTCATACTAGCGCCTTTTCAAATTCTTTAAAAATGTTATACCAGTTGCTAAAAATTGGTATATTTAACAAGGGACAACTAATAAAAATAAATTTGCTCCAATATATATTGATACTTATTCTCTTTCTGACAATTTTAAAAGACTGCTTTTATGACATTTATAGTATTCATATTTTAAGTTTCATCTAGGACAAAGTAAACATATATAGTCAGAGAGAAACTTCTGTTAGGAATAATTTGAGATTAAAATAATTTAAGATTAAGAGTAACAGCTTTCTTCCCCCCCAACATTTACAAAGAAAAAAAAATGAGAACTCTTGAAAAACTGGAAATGACACCACATCATATAAATTTTGAGTAAATTTCATAGTAGCAAAAAGTACTGAAGGAACTATTCCAAGAGATATAAAAAGAAAAATCAATAAGTAATGCTTTGCATTTAAGAGCCTATAATTTAAAAAACACTTTTATATCCTTTATTTCATTTATGCCATAGGAAGTTATGGTTTTCATCTTGATGCCATTTTGTAGACCATTCTCAATTTTTTATCTTTAGAGGTGAAGAGATAACTAGAGTTCTGCTCATTTCTTTTGTTTCAGGTCAGCAGGGCACAGCAACTTATCTTTGTAACAGAATAGAAGAGAAATTTCTAGTAGGCAGCCCTGATGGAAGACAGGGGACACATTCTTCTAATTATATTTAAGGAACATTTCCAGGAGAATTTGATACTTCATTCTGTATACATATAAATGGGGCTCTCAGTTAACTCCATAGCGCAGTGATTACAACACTGGTCTTGTAAACTGGATTCTTCCCATTCCAATCACAGCTGAGGCTGGAAATGCAGCTTCTGATTCAGGAGGTGCGAGGTGGGGCCTGAAACGCTACATTTCTAAGTATCCCGTGTGGTGCCGAGGCTGCAGATGTTCAGGTAACAGGGTGGTTTGTCAGGGCTGGCCACACAAACAGGAACTGCCAAGGTCGGTCCAAAACAGACCTGTGACCCCAGCCTCTCTCTACACTGATGAAGGACAAAATTAAGGAGGCCAGGTGATCATCACCACTCACAGAGAAGCCACAGTTGCTGAGAGTTGAGGGTGGGTCCTTTCCCTACCCGAGGCTTCCCCCACTGCCTCCGCCCTCCAGGCTGGTGAAAGTGGCTTCTGAGGACCACCCCGAGAACTTGCTATGTGACTCTGGAGTTTGGAGGACATGGTGGCGCGTGAGCCTTGAGAAGACGGATGCTGCATCAGTGGCTGCTGCCAGGCCCTGAATGCAGGGTGGCTCTGCGGGGAGAAGCTACACCTGTCAGGGCCCCAGGGTGTGGTTCTCCAGCACCAGACATGGTTTGCAAGACAGAGATGTCTGCTTGCAGTCATTTAAGGAGACTTCTTAGACAGCATAGAGGCCTGGGCGGAGAATGTCCATGGGGTACCCGGGAGCTGAGGGGGGATTATAAGTGACTGTCCGAAGGAGAGGTCTTGTCAGTTCTCAGGTGGGTAGTGCAGATAAGTGCTGAAATGTGCCCACATATCCAAATCGCCATTGAACACCTGATCACCCCACCAGAGGAACCCCGGGCCAGGTCACACTGCAGAGGGTCAGACAGAAGAGCTGCTCTGTCCCCTCACTCTCCCTCCGCTTTGTCAGCTTTGGAGGGTCACAGGTGCGCATGAGCCTAAGTAGGCAGGAGTGAGTGCCTACTGCCCACCTGTGGGGTCTGAGAGGTCCAAGATGAACGTTTTTACTTAGAATGAAGTGCTGAATTTTAAGCGTTATTTGGATGGAACTCGTTCATTCTGAATGAGATGGTTTGAGGAACCAGAATGTAGCAGTACTTTTTATCATCAGAAAATGATAAGACATTGGAGATTTAATGAGGGGCATGCCTGGATGAAACCAGGGGTTTCAAACGGATAGAGCCCTGAACAGAATGAAACTGATTTCTGCATCCTGTGAAGTGTCTTTGCTAGTTTTGGACAGCTTCAAATATACTAGAGAGCTCATTACAACCAGTTCCACCAAAAATTAACATATGGGTCAATTTTTTCCCTTTTCCCTTTCTTTGATAATTATATTTATAATGCATAATTAAATTATTGAGAAAATTAAAAATGTATTCAGGATGTATGTTTTATGTGAGGCATAGTTATGTAGCCATTTTTGATGGTCGCTTGGGTTTTGATAGGAAAAGAAATTCTAAAGGAACTATTTTAAAGTTAAAATGAAAAAAAAAATGCTATCTGCTATCAAATATAATGCTCCAGATATCATCACTGCTTCACAAAGGAAAAATAAAGTCCAGGATTTTCCCATGCATATGCAGAATCACATAAAATATGATCTAGCCAATCGACTGACTGAACTGGCTGGGAATCTGGCTTCTTAGCTGGATCTAAGTACCACTGTGGGTTCAAAGGTATACGCTTCTTGTCAGGATCAATAAGCATGAATATTTGTAAGGTAGAGGATGCATAAAGCATAGGATAGGAATAGCTCTTCTTCCAAACTGTGGTTTAGATAAAAATCTGCTACAAAATATCAGATGAAATGACTACCCCATAAAGCATGAGCCGTGTAGTGTCTGCACACACTGATTCACACACAGGTAAAGAGCAAACTAAGCCACAATGCTGCCTAAACCCCCGGAAAGTGTCCGTAAGTAGCAGCATAGAGTGGATGGAGCAGTTCACTCCAATGTAGATCCCACTGATATTTAGACTTCCATTCCACAAGTCACAAAAGTTCATATATGTTAGTGTGCACTGTTACCTTTTTGACAGATGATAATTTTTCTCTGCAGCTGTAGGCACAAATCATTGAGCTGGTTGGCATGGCAGTATTTTAGAAACACTTTTCGGACTCCCATCTAAAATGTAAACAGCAGGGAAACATTTAATCGCACGGAGATGCCAAAATGATGATGAGAAAACCATCAGGCAAGAGATTTTTCCAGAAGACAATTAGAATAAACAAAGCTAACAAATTTAATTCCAGTACATCTCCCTTATTATTTTTTAACACTACTAACACCTAATCCCAATCACCCAAATTTTGTTCTAATAAGTATCTTTATTGTGTGTACACATTGTCACCAATGTTTTCAAATGCCTACACACTACAGCTGTGGTAGTTGCATCATGTAGTGCAAAATACTGACTGGCTTTGACTCTCTTTTTTTTATTGTTGACACTATTACAGATGTCCCCCACCTCCCCTACCTTTGTCCACCTCTACCCAGCCCCCCACCACCACTCCCCTGGCTTCACTACTCTGTTGTCTATTCATGGACTATGCATATGTGTTCTCTGGCTACTCTCTGCACCTTTTATCCAGCTTCTTTATCAGAAGATACAGCCAGCCCCATGCATGAATTTTCACACTCCAGAGCCAGACCCCTAACTTTCCTTTGTGATCCTTTTCTTTTCTCAACCCAGGGCAGGGTGGTTAAGTTTACAAAAAGGGAAAACAATCAAACAAAAAGACCCAAACAAAACATACAGAGGTTACACAAAATTATGTCATGTCAATTAATTTTTCTACTAAACTGTACATTATTATATACTAGAGGCCCGATGCACAAAATTCATGCAAGTAGGCCTTCCTTCCCCCAGCTGCCGGCACTGGCTTCCCTCTGGCACCCGGAACCCAGGCTTCCCTCTGGCACCAGGGACCTGGGCTTCCCTCGCAGCCCTGGCTTTATCCGAAGGTCATCCGGAAGGACGTCTGGTCTAATTAGCATATTATGCTTTTATTATTATAGATCAATGTATATAGCTGCAATTATAGAACTGCAACATCGAAGTAAAAAGACTCAACAAAGTCATGTGAGCAATAACTTTCTAGTCATCTGCATAAGCAGAAGTATGCTTTCTTCTCTAGAATTTTAAAATTTTATCACATCTCCAAATTTGTTTCCATAAAAAAGGTTAGTGGTATGTGAGCTAGTCCAATCATGCTGCTATTGATGAAAGCAGCTACCAAAGAGAATTCTTAAAAACACACAACAATAAGCCATGCCGAGAATTTAAAAAATAATTTTCCTGTGTGTTGTGCTCATTTTCTAAGAATTCATGGAACTGAATGCCCTTTACAATGTAAGTGTTCACAGTCTCTCAGGGGAAGCAGGCACAAATAATTGCAGAAAAGCCTGGTAAATACTGACACGAAGTGCTGTTAGATAAAGAGGAAATACTGCAAAGGCAAACCTGGTAATATGTTCATAATCATATTCTCAGCACTTGAGACAAACACTGTTAAAATAAGAGGAAGACTAACATGTGTGCTCCCAAGCATGACCTGAGGACATTAAATGATAACACCGCACAGCCTGTGTCATACATCACAATGACACCCGAGGCTTGCATGTATATACACATCATTAGGTACTGGAAAGGTTTATAGGTCAGACTTGTCTTCAGAGTACGTGGCCAGAGGCAGTTTATGAACCTTTTCATATGGAAACGGAGTTTACTTCAAACATATTTTGTCACTTCCCATCTTTCCTTCTAACTCTCCCCTTAGCCATGTTGTCTTAATGAAACACACATTTACACGGAATTGGGACAGGAATCTTACACTGTGGTAGTCAGGGTAGTTGGTTAGATCAACAGAGAATGCTCTCAACTACTGTTCTGTTCCAGAGGCCTCTGGCTGACTAGATGTTCTTCTTCATTTAGTTTTTTTTGTTGTTGTTGTTGTTTTTAGTTGGTTGAAATTTCAGACATTTGCCTAGGTGGGTGGCTACAGAGAGTTGTTACTTCTTTCCCCCATTGTATTGCCATTCTCTCTCCCTAGTTATTTTCCATAACTCACAGTCTTTTTTCCGCTTCCCGACTATTGACTTCTTTTGGCAGTCAACAGGAAGAGCAGTTGGTACTGTCTGTGAGCACTGCGGAACAAATCTGTGAGGCAGGCACTGGGAAGGAGGGAGCATGTCATCTTTCTGTTCATCCCTGACTGTGGCATGTTACTCACTGTGGGAAACTACATCCCAAAGGCAAAATTCATGCAAACCTGAGTTCCAAAATGAAACTCTAAAAGAGTGATAGCCAGCAAGACTCCACAAATGGTGGAATGAATAACAATTAGGGGAACTAACAAATGCAAGGAACACAAGGGGAAGAGACCTAGAGAATGCAACCAGGAGAACTGGATTCTAGTCCCACCTCCATACTTAAAAGGAGACCCTGGGCAGGAAGAGAGTTAGAAGACTAAGATCTGTTACAGTGACATTTCTAACGGCCATTCAAAAAACCAAATTCGTTTACCTTGAGAATTCTGCTAGAGTTACAAAGGAGGTTCCTCTCCTTACTGAGTTCATATGGAAAATCTGCAGTAAGCAAATCTAGCAAGAATACATGCTTAGTGTGATGATAAGAGTTATTTTTAAGGACCATCAGAGAGGAGGAGGTGATCAAGGTGGAATCAGGTAAGATTCACTGAGAAGCATGTTATCTAAGCCATTTAGCATTGAAGGGTATGTAGGAATTTTCCAGGGTGGCTAGGCATGATGGGAAAAAGATGAATGGGGGCAGAAAAACTAGCATATGAAAGGCAAGGAGCAGAGAATGACAAACCAGCTTGGGGGTACAGATGTGTGAAGAGTGATGAGAGAAGAGATTACAGATGTAGCTAGTGGCCAAATTGTGAAGAGTATTACAGGAAAGCATGGACATTCTCCTATGAGCAATGTGGCTAAAGTGAACAAATTAAAGGGGATCAGACCTAACTTTTATAAAAATAATTTTTGAATCTCTATTTGAAATCTATAAAGTCCTTACTTTTTCAGGAGAATGGATTGTTGGGCTTGGCTTTGGGAAATAGTTTGTTGGCAAAGTGAGACAATATAATGCAATCACAACAGTTTGGGTTTGGAAGATTATACAACTGTTGCTTGTCTGGCGGCCAGTCCCTATTTATCCTTTATAACTGGAGCCAAACCCCACCTTCATAATTAGATCTCTGATACTCATTTATTTACTTACAGTAGGGCTTTTATGACTTTCATTTGTGTTCCCAGAGCACCCTCTGAATGATCCTTTTTCTCTTATTATATGCATTGCATATTTATCATTATCTATATATTCACATCTCTCAAAAATATGAAGATATATTCTTGATCTTACAAGTGGTAGGGATGTGATGAGGGTGGATTTGAATTAGACAGAGAAGATGAGGAACTGTGAAGTGCTGGTGTAAGATGAGTATAGAGATGGATGATAATGTCTTCAAGGATGGAAATAAGGTATGATGGACGATGGGAATAGAAGCCAGACCCAGAAGTCATTCAGCAATCTGTGAATAAGTCATGGACATCAGTCAGCGATAGAATAAATGATGGTGGAAATAAAAGGAAAAAGAAATGGAGTGAAAATGGTCCACAAGTGGTGCAGACATAAGAAAGTTTGGGCAGCAATGATTCAGCTGACCCCTCTCCTCTACTGAGACAAAGGAAGGGAGAAAAAGTGAAATCGTAAGCTATTGTCAGAACATATCCAGTTTTCAGTTTACATATGTAGGCTAAATTAGAAGGGGAGTAAATATGGAGGGCAAAGTGGATTTTTTTCAGTATATATTAGCGATTCCATGGATTCTGACTGTGGGTACTTGAGAAGCAGGCTGAGTGTTTCACAGGGCTGATCTGTTAGGCCAGACTTGGAGGCAGGAAAATGAAGTTCTTGATGGGAGCCATGGTCGGGGATAATAGCAAGGGAGGAGGGGAGTGGGTATGTGAGAGCACAGGGCATGTGCGAGGGAAGGTGGGATGTTAGACATGTAATGTTGGGAACCAAAGGCCAGCTCTCAAAGCTCCTGGTGGGTTTTTGGTGTAGCTACTAGTATATCCATAAGAATTCTTCCTGCAGTGGTAAAACCAAGGGCTTTGAAAGTAAGGAGGGCTTCTAGGCATCTGGTTCAATGGGAGGGGGAGAGAATTAAATTCTGAATCCACATTTAAAGTATCCTGTTCAGTTCCATCCATGCTATTGCAAATGGTAAGAATTCCTTCTTTTTTACAGCAGCATAGTATTCCATTGTGTAGATGTACCACAGCATTATGCTAAGTGAAATAAGCCAGTCAATGAAAGAAAAATACCACATGATCTCATTCATTTATGGATAATAAAGACCATTATAAGCTGATGAACAAAAATAGATACAGAGGCAGAGCAGCATCGAACAGACTGTCAAACTACAGCGGGAAGGCTGGGGAGGGTTGGGGGGCGGGAGGGGCGGGGTAAGAGATCAACCGAAGGACTTGTATGCATGCATATAAGCATAACCAATGGACATAAGACACTGGGGGCTAGGGGAGGCCGGGGGAATGTCAAGGAGGGGAAAAAGGAGACATATGTAATACTCTTTGTAATACTTTAAGCAATAAAAAAAAATAAAGTATCCTGTTCAACAGAGCTAAAGACTTCATGGAAATGGCTAGGTATTGTGCTGCCATCACATTCAGGAAGTTTTAGAAAGTTCTTCATTCACCTACTTGATATACTTTACAGTTATTCAATGGACTGATCTATTATTTCATATCCATTCATCCACATTTTTTACCATATATAATTTATTTGTGGATTGGCAAGATGCAGAGATGCTCATTAAAAATGTTACCATTTGCCCTGACTGGTTTGGCTCAGTGGATAGAGCGTCGGCCTGCGGACTGAAAGGTCCCAGGTTGGATTCCGGTCAAGGGAATGTACCTTGGTTGCGGGCACATCCCCAGTAGGGGGTGTGCAGAAGGCAGCTGATCGATGTTTCTCTCTCATCGATGTTTCTGACTCTCTATCTCTCTCCCTTCCTCTTTGTAAGAAATCAATAAAATATATTTAAAAAAAATGTTACCATTTGTTTGACAGTTGCTGGTCTTTTGGGGTTGTCATATTTGTAGCAAATGTTTCATCTCTTCTAAAAGATTAAAATTAGCCCTTCAGCAGTATTTTGAATTTCTTCATCAGAAACTATTCTGAATAATGCATTTTAGTCCTTCAGTCCTCTGGTATCACTGATAGTAAGGATTAGTGAAGCATAAATCTAGAAATCTTTATCAGAAAAACTCAGAGAGGATCACATGAATTCTAGGAGAAATGTGTTGGCCATTTTAATTTTTCTATGGAATGAATTCACATAAAGTTACTTTGCAGTCAGTGCCTTAGTGTGCTGTCTCACATCCAACAAATTAGGATTCATCCGAATGAGAACAAATGTTCAGATCACCTACATTCTTGATTCCAGTCGCATTCTCTTATAGAAAGATATTTCTCTCTCACACCGTAGAAAAGGAGGGAATGAAATGTTCTCCTACTGAGCCCTCTCCCTGTGCACTCCCTAGATGCAGAGTGTTCTGATCTGAGATTAAAATGTTAATGTCATTCTCACTCCTATAAAAGTAAGCCATCTGTGAATTATAGTCATTGCTATTTTTATTAGAAAACCATTAGGATTTTTTTTGAAGTGACAGATTTTAAAAGATTATACAAAATTATCATTGATGACTCCGAAAGCTTCAATTACTGCTACAGTCTTCAGGGACTTTTTTTTTTTAGAGGTGCAGGCTGTGGGAGCACAGACACCTGCTGGAATGGCGGTTGTGATGGCATGTAGGTGGTCTGGAGGATGTACTAGAGAGAGATATTAAAGGAACCTGAAAAGGCCCTCTCCTCCCTCTTCTTCCTCCCTCCTCCTCCTCCTCCTCCTCACCACTGATTGCTGCTTCCAATCACAGTGTTACAAGAAGTAGGGCTTGCCCTCCCATGGAGGGTAGGAGGGACCCACACTTCTTGTTTCCATGGAAACCTCAGGACACCCCCCTACACAGGAGATGCACATTACTACTGGCCTCCCTTCTTAGGGGTGTCCCCATTTGACCACTCCTCACTGTATGGGAGATGACGAACAAAACTAACTTCAGAGTGATCTTCCTAAACATCATTATATTATTTTTGTGCTTAAAATTACTTAATTGCAAGTCATAATTTTCAGGATAATGTTCAAAATCTTTATAAATGTTTATTAGACTTTCTATAGTATAGTTCTTTTTCAGGGCTTTCTTGTTTATCTATTCTTAAACTATATCATATTGCTTGCTGTTCCAAAATGGGAACTTGTTTTTCTCCTCTGGCTTAACATAGTCTGTTTCTTTTTTCACATAATATCTTTATCTAAATTATCTACTTTGTTAAAAAGATTTTTTATTTAATTTTAGAGAGAGAGGAAGGGAGAAGGAGAGCAAGAGAGAAACATCAACGTGAGAGTGAAACATCCATCAACAAGCCCCCTTACCGAGGATCAAGCCCACAACCAGGGCATGTGCCCTGACCAGGAATTGAACCTGCAACCACTGAGCAACACCAGCCAGGGCTAAATCATCTACTGAATAAGCTCCTATTCATCATTTAAATCACAGATGGCTTGGTGAACTCTCAGTTTAGCATTTACCATATAATAATGAATTCATTAAAATAGCATATCTATGTCATTAATGTATCTTGTATGTCTCTATAATATCACTGATTTCCTTATTTTGTCATTATTTGTAAACCTATCTGAATATTCAACTTGACTATGAAATACTTTGGTAGGCTAGGTTAACATTGAAGAAATATAAAGATGGTAAGTTATATATAGTAAGGCGAAGGAAATGAAAGTAAATTGAATAAAATGGAGGAAGAACTTCAAAGACTGATTTTAATAGATACTAGGTATACTATGAACTCAGTTATTTACAAAAATTCATTTAAAATAATGAAATCTTAAAATTAAACCTTTATGAACTACTTTAATTCATTCATTTTCTAAAAATGCATTTAATGTTGTTCAAGAAATAAAGACTTTTGGTATAAGACTATTGCAAACCAAAATCTAGACTGCACCTCATCCTCTAATTCTTTACCTGCTCTTCAATTCCCCTTGCACACTGCCTCCAATTTATTAACCTTCCAGAAACTGTCAATGATTCCATATTGCCTGTAAACTAAAATGCATACTTCTGAATTAGCATTCAAAGCTCTCCATAATATGGCCTTTATTAATCTCTGAAGGACTAACACTTCTTATTTCTCTAAAATGAGGGGCTACTTACTGTTATTTTAACTTCCCACATATTACTGAGGGCAGAAAATCAATGTGAAACTTCTGTAGACACCATCAAGGGGCTATATAGCATTCATATGCACAAAGTTTTTATTGAATGATGTTACTATTGTTCTCAGTGTTATCTTAGAAATATCACTTCATATAATATTGGGATGTTTTTCTTAATAATTACCATAGATTTTGGTTTAATGAGATATCACTTATTGTCAATGCTTATTTTTTTGTAAAATGCTTAATTTCCATTGTTTCTGATAAAAGATTAATCTTTAAAATTTTCAATATTTATTACTCTAAAAACATTAGCATTATTCTAATAAATACTTCCCACTTAAAAATAAGATATATAATATATTTACATTAAAAGTAGTCATCTTCTTTCAATATAATATTAGCATTAAAAAAAGCCCTGGTAACTTCTAAAATGCCTTACCATGTAAATCTGTTCCCAATTTTTAAATAGCTTTATTGATGTGATGTGAACAATATACTGTTTCTTTTATATGGTTTGATGTCTCCATCACTCTCCCATCAGACTTGTTTTTCCTTCTGCTGATCTGAGAATGTCACTGTGCTCCTTTAAAATACTGTTGTTTCTACTTTTACCATGGAAAGCACTTTCTGTACTTATTATGTAATCTTTTCCAAATAGAAGCAGCCCCTCAAACCCCAATATTTCCACATACAAGCTATGAATATTCTTTCACTCATTCCTGCTTCTAATTTTTTAAAAATTTTTCATTCACTGATTTTGAGAGACAGCTAGCCAGACAGAGAGACAAACATCCATGTGTTGTTCCAGCTATCCGTGCATGCACTGCTTGCTTCCTGTATGTCCTCTGACCAAGGATCGAATCCACAATCTTGTCACCTGGTATTGGGATAATGCTCCAACCAACTGAGCCACCAGGGCAGGGCTCATTCCTGGTTCATATCATTTTAACATAGCTCTCAGGGACACTATATCTTTTATCTTTCCTGATTTTCCTTGTCTCGCATTTATTCATCCATTCAACCTATCATGTGTCTGTCTTATCCATCTATTCATTCATCATTCATCCATCATCCATACATAAACCAAACATTTGCCAAGGGCATTCCTGATGCCAGGCCCTGTGCCAGGCTCTGGGACCGCAAGGACAAACAGAATACCTCCTACGCTCTCAAGAAGTTCAGTAAACCAACCATTTAACTAAAATTCATCTTCTCCAGGCTGAATTCACATAGTTCCCCCATTTGTTTCTTTGATTCATTAAGTTTCTAAGGATGACAATTATTTTGTATGTGTATAATTATTAATATTTTCATATTTTGTATTTTCATGGTAACTTTGAAAAATTATGAAATAAAAATATTCTAATCTTCAGCCAGGCTCTGAATATACTTTTAAATATCCTCAAAGGATACATTTATACTAAAATACAAGTTCTCTTCTATATAAATAGACTATTCTTGAAGTTTAACTTCAACATAGAAAAGATAATTATAGGCATGCACATCTAATAGAGTACTGTATCTTCTATTTGAAGAAAGTGGTTTGGCTCAAATTACATATAATTGCAGGTTAAGAAAAATTAATTACTCTCACCTAGAATAGTATGACCCATACAGTAAGCAGTGATGAATAAAAACTACTATTTTAAGTTTACTAGTGAATCCATCATTATGCAATCCTATATATTATTTCATTATGAAAATCACATCAATATAGTCAAGAGTGCTTAAAAAAAATCTCTTTTTCCCCACATAACACATTGTAAAAAGCAATCCCAAGCCGTACCCAAACAAGACTGATTAGCTCCAAAATCAAGAGGAAAGCGTATTGGATAAGTTAACGTATTCATTTAAGGAGCACCTTTAGTTTTTCTTCTTAACAAAATGGCCTCCATAATGTCAATAATTATGTGCCCCATGGAATGTGTATGTGATAAATGATTAACAGCAACATAAGCATAATCACAGCCCACTGTACTCACTGGGGCATGTGTAGGCACATAGGTCGGGAGCCTTTCCACCACCAGCAACTGCCAAGCCACTGCCATCCATGTATTTTGATGTTTGCTTTACTTCTAAAAACATGAATACTCACAGCATTTGATCCTGGGAATCTGATCTTACGTTGTTCATCCTTAAGAGTATTTTCAGATATTAAAATATACTAGTACTTCCATAGGTTTCCTAATTTTCCACATACCCATTCTGTGGTGTGTTCCTGTTTGCTTTGAGACTCATCTACACCTATTTTTGTGAATTATCTTCTGCTTTCAACTCCTAAAAGCCCAGGCCTTTTCCATTATTTAGCACTCCACATATTGTGTGCAGCAAATTCACACTTGTTAATAAGAGCTTGAGCATATTCCTGACAAGCATTAATATTTTAGTTTTAAAGAAGATCCCACTCTTCAAGTCAACACAATTTAATGGGCCTATTTATTGAAGGCCCCTGGGAAGATATCTCTTGACCTTTCTTTGACTCACCTACCCGTTTGTCCTGTTGACCATCACTCTATCTTGACTGCGCCACTATATTAGCTTGTTAACTGGTTTTCCAACTCTATTTTTGCTCTCCAACAATGCAATTTTTTCATGTTTAAAGCATAAGTCAGATCATGTTACTATCCTCTTTAAAGCTTATTAATGACTTCACATTGAACTTAAAGTAGAACCTTGTAGTTTGACTACATAAGCTCTGGCCCTTTCTTGCCTCTAAACATCCATTCTCAACACGGTGATTCTGCCCCCAGAAGGTGAAACTGGTTCCTGATGGGGAAAAAACCCTTACCTATTATAAGGTTTGTGGCATAAAATAGGTGCTTAATAAAGGCTTCTTGGAGGACTAAATAAACCTGGAATTGGGGAAAATGAGATAGATATATAAGAAATAAAATAGGATTAAGTATAGCCAAAACCAACTTTTTTTTAGTAGTTAAGAGACTCATATTGATAAGGAGGATTGATTATTGAGGGGCCACAAACCTTTGTAATAGCTAAGATTCCCCCCACCCAAAAGTAAATTCATTAGTAATTCTTCCATTAATTTTTCTCCATAGTGGGGCAATAATGAAGAAAATACAGGTGGAGAACACTGTTAGACAGCATGGTATCTCTTCTTATCCCAGTTCTCAATGCTCCAGCCATTCTGCTCCCATCAGTTCTCTCAGGCTGCCTTCATCTCAGGGTCTTGGCACACTCTGTTCCTGCCCCCAGACCCACTTTCCTGCCCTGTCCTGTGGCTGGGTCCTTCTTCTCCTTCAGATCTCAGCCTACCGAGGTTCCCCTTGGAGATGCCATTTCAGCCATATCTAAGCTTTGGTAACTTTAATTTGCTGTCCGTGTCCTTATTGGTTCCCTTGCAGCATGGATCCTAACCTGTAATTATTTATTAGTTTACCGTTCATGGTCCCACCCTATCCCCACAAGACTGTAAGCCCTGTGGAAAAGGGACACCCCATTCCTACTTAATATTGCCTTGTGGAACTTCAGGGACATAAATGGCACTCAATAAATGCTGTCGTCTCAAGCAACCATTCAACCTGGAGTTAGAGGAAAATCAGATTGATTTGTAAGAGATGAAAGTTAGATTAAGAACAGGCATAGCCAGTTTTCACTCAGAGATTGTTAAGTGCCTCTGTGTAATGAAGCTGAGAGGAAAAATATAAAATTACTTCAAAGGAGAAACTATGACACGTGGCAACAAGGCTTGATTGTGGATACCTGTATTTCCAAAGAGAAAATGTGATGATAAGTAGGCCGTTTGTTCGTTCATTCATTCAACAAATATTGGTTGAGTGTCTACTCTGTGCCAGACCCTGAAAGGGATGTACTAGTAACACACACACACACACACACACACATGATGTAACAATACACACGATGTAACAATATATAAGAAAAAAGAGACATAATATTTGTCCACAAAAAGTTCAGAGTGAAAATGGAAAGAGACAAGAATCAAACAACTATAATATTACTTTAAAAAACTGAGTCAATACACAAAAAACATTAGTAGTTATCTCTAGATAGATAATTCAATTACGAATGACCTGTATTTTCTTCTTTAATTTTCTCTATTTTCCAAGTTTCTTATCAAGAATGAATGCTGCTTATAATAAAGTGTGTTCATATATGTGAGTAATTGTTTAGTACAAGAGAAAAAAAGAAATAAATATATGTGCATTTATATAGTGATTCCCAGTTAAATGCACATGGTACCAAGAGATACTCTTAGATCCCTAGTCTATTATTTGCAACATTAATAATTCCAGAGAAAGAGAAGGGATATGAAAAAGAATCATTTTATAGGCTATTTTCTAGCTTGTACTTATAGTTGATTTATGAAGTGCTCTCAGAGTAATAAAACAAAGGTTATAAACCATTAATTTATTGTATTAATAAGAGTCAAGGGCCCTAATACAATTGTCTTATCTTTGAATATGTAAAAAAAAAAAAGTGGAGGGTGCTTAAAACTTTAACAGTTTCTTGCTCTTACTTTTATTAGCTTTTCTCTACTGTACTATTTTAGATTAATGAAATAATAAATCTTTCGTCCAACTGATTTTATTTAATGGTATGGGAAAATGTTAATCTTGCAATTCTCAATACTGTAAGAACAAATGCTTCAAAGACCATATATTTTTACAGAGACACAATGAAATTTAGGCTATTCCTTGAAAATTACATTAGAAGATGATGATAAATTAATTATTGTACTTTTTTGTTAGTGAATAAACACAAATAGAAAAAATAGATTTCACAAAAATTTGGGGTTTTTCTTTTGTGAGTACCCTTTGTTATTTCTTTCAGTCTCAGCTCACTCTCTCTGACTCAGACACACACACACATATACACATAGAAACATGCACATGAGGCCCAACCGGCATGGCTCAGTGATTGAGCATAGACCCATGAATCAGGAGGCCACAGTTTGATTCCTGGTCAGGGCGCATGCCCAGGTTGTAGGCTCGATCCCAGTAGGGGGCAATGCAAGAGGCAGCCAATCAATGATTCTATCTTATCATTGATGCTTCTATCTCTTCCTCTCCCTTCCTCTCTGAAATCAATAAAAATATATTTGGGGGAAAAAAAGAAGCATGCACATGAAAATATATTACATGGGTAGTTGAGGTGAAGTTGAAGTTCTAATTTAATTTCTTCCTTCCTGTGTGTATAATCTTGAAGGAGTTACCCAAAGTCTTCCTTTATCTGACTCCTCACCGTTAAAATGCTAGAGGACATGTAAACTCCCTCTAAGGTTATAACCTAAATTTCTCCTTCCATAATTTCTTGTAGCAGCTACTTCAAAGGGACCATGCAAAACACTTTTTGTCCACAAGGGTTCCCCCACTCCAGAGTTTTAGAATCTGGGTGAAAAGGCAGTGAAATGGCTGGGAGGGCTCTCCTCAATGGGGGCCAGCCTGCCCCCCAATCCCGACTTCCCCTGAGCTCTGCGAGTGTCTGTACTCGGAAGCAGCACCCCTGGCATCGCGTGAACTGCCTCTGACAGATTTGTTTCTCCGTTCGTCATCCCTCCAGATGGCTCTAAAATGAATATAGCATTCAAATAACAACACAGAAGAAATCATCCTATAACCAGTTGATTCATATAAAACGTGTGAAAATCCGATTATACCATTTATTTTTCCACTTAGAATTAGTTTCAAAAGTTTTCACTTTACATAAATGACATAACATGGCAAAACAAGCATGTTCCACATGGCCCTGCATGCCTGCCAGTCACTTTTCTAGGGCTTGAAGAAATCAGGGTGGGGAGTGTTTGATCAAATGTACGTAGATCTGGAGGCATTATTTACAAAGTTACCTTAAAGTAGGACTGAACTAAAAATGTATCCATTTCGATAAATAAAATACCTGAATAACTTAAAAAATAGCAGGAGGTTAATAATTAATGGTTTAGTTTAACTTGTTTTCAAACTATGACTTAATTCAAACTATTTTAATTTTCCCCCACAAATGAAGAAATCCACAGGTTCTTTGTTTCATAAAGAAAAATATGTCTGGTGAGACAGAAAACAATACTGGAAGTTAGTTCTGTAGAGTCTACTCAAATCATCTCAAGACTCTTCCATGCCTTTTTGAACAACTGAAATTCTGCCTTGGAATAAGGACAAAGCTCTGACTAGTCCACCGTATTTTAAAAATATGTCATTTCATCATAAACGTGAACAAGAAACCACCACCAAGGAGGGCTCTTTCCAGACACCACCACACCCTGATTTTCCTTCAACTTTTCTTCAAAAGAGAACAACCATATGTTAAAGCAGCGATGTCAAGTATATTAAGGGACTAGTGACATCAGTGAGTTTGCCAAAAGGTTACCAGTTCAAATCATATAAAAGAAGGGTGAAGATTCCTTTGAGAAGTAAGAGCTAGTGGTGCAAAATATATAAACAGTTAATTATTATTTGAAAGCCGAAGTGCTTTAAAGCAAAACACAGTCAGTGCGATTTATAGACTTTTTTTTCAGAAATGCTTAAAAGAATTAATTTGACCCTATACAATATTCTTCTTAAATTGTATTTATGTAGCAGTTACAAATTTTTAAAATCCATTTTAATTGCAGAAGTAATACATGAATACATGTATTTACTAAATACGAATGTGAGCCCAACTTCCATTTAACTATCATCTCAACATGATTCCTTACATACTGCCACTGTTAGGTTTTTGTTATGAATTATTCTGGGTTTTAAAAATTCCTATATGTCTATGTATCCATATAAAACCTATTATATGATTTAGTAGGGTTTTGTTGCCAGACTCATTTACTGGCCCAGAATACATGCACACATGTCTACTGTGCACCTTTCTCTGTGCCCTATGCTGGAGATACAGCAGTAAATCGACATAAAAATCCTTTCTGGTGGAGCTTACATACTAGTGCAAGAGAGCTAATTACATGATCTCACTCACTTATGGAATATAATGAACAACATAAACTGATGAACAAAAACAGATCCAGAGAAAGAGAAGCATAGATCAGATGCTCAAACCTCAGAGGGAAGGTAGGGGAGGGTGGGGGTAAGGGGGAGAGATCAACCAAAGGACTGGTATGCATGCATATAAGCCCAACCAATGGACACAGACAACAGGGGGTGAAGGCATGAGTGGGGGGGTTATGGGGGTAATGGGGGGATAAGGACACATATGTAATACCTTAATCAATAAAGAAAATAAATAGAGAGAGAGACAATCAACAATTTTGTAAAACACGTGCATCTAAGGAATAAGAATTAAGCAGAGAAGGAGCTAAAAGGAGGTGGGAGGACGTGATGATTTAAAAGATAGTAGTAAAAGATGGCTCAGTGGATAGAGCACGGTCCTGCAGACTGAAGGGTCCCAGGTTCGATTCCAATCAAGAGCACATGCCCAGGTTTCAGGCTCAATCCCCAGTAGGGGGCATGCAGGAGACAGCCGATCAATGATTCTCTCTCATTATTGACGTCCCTTCCTTCCTTCCTTCCTTCCTTCCTTCCTTCCTTCCTTCCTTCCTTCCTTCCTCCTTTCTCTCTCTCTCTCTCTCTCTCTCTCTCTCTCTCTTTCTCTCTCTCCTTCTCCCTTCCTCTCTGAAATCAATAAATATGTATTTTAAAAAAGGTGGTAGTGAGCAAAGCCTGGCATATTGCAAAATGGGTGGATTTACCAAAATGGTTTAATAAGACCGTTCTTAAACTATCTGTGCTCAAGTAGTGATTTAGAACCAAAATTACCCTGACTCGCCTGTCAACCAGCACCACCCATGAATCCTCTCTCAACCCTAAAATTTCCTAGGGATGGCAGGGTAGCATCTAGATCTCAGCTCTCAGGACTAGACTTGATAGTAAACACTGTATAAAGTCAATCACATCTTCCCTTAATTCCAGTTCTTCTTCTCCATCGTCTTTTCCTTTTCTTTCTTTCCCCTTTCTCCTTTTCTTTCCAAGATGCAGTTAGGAACTAAAGTCCAAAAGCGCTGTGCTATGTAAGGGTCATTTGGCTGACAGTTTGGGTAAAAAAGATTCTGATCAGAACTGGCCAGCAACGGGAAGCAGCCAGCTTTTTTTCCTTCATCTACTGGATAAATTATGAACATTAAACACACACACACACACACACACACACACACACTCACTACAAGAAGCAATCTGCTCCAGCTGATAAAGGAATATGTAAGTGCCTTTGATCAAAGCTCCAACGGGGATGCCTGGGCTATGTCTTTCAAGTTCTGTAACCTGAATAAAAGGACGTTGGACGGCTACATTAAAAGATATAGATCGAGTTAAATGCAGTGGAAAGAACAGAGCATGGCAAGACCTGGATGCCGGTGTCAGCAAAGGGGCCTTTCCGCTGAAACTAAATATTAACTGCACCTAATATTTTGATCAGTACGCTGATTTCCAAGACTCCATTTCCTCACATTTAAAATGAGGTCATTACTGTTCACCCTACCTACGTTCCTTTTTCTACATAGAGATGCTATTCTGCTTAAGTCAAATAAAGCAAAAAAAAACCCTGAATAGTTGGTTTTTGGAGAAAACACACACACACATACTGTAGAAGAGAGAAATCATTTTTTACAAAATATTAAAAAGTCCCACTACCTCCCTCTCATATTGACTCCCAAGCCACAACTATGTAAAGAATAAATAGCACGTGGATATGTAAACAAACCCAACAGCACTGAAGGGAAGGACAGAGAGATGTCCTCATCTGAAGCAAGGAAATGCTGGTGTTCACCAGCACTTGTGCATTTGCTACCATGTACGAAAGTGTGAGAACTATGGACTTAAAATCCTATCTTGATGATTCAGAGCCTTTACTGCACAAGGTCTGATTAATGTCAAGGAGAAATGAAGAAATCTCGTAAGATCTTCAAGACCCAATAGAGCAAAAATACAAGAATCACACCTTTAGTAAAGAGAATTTAATTTCTAGCTAATACTCTGATCTCCTCTATCTTCTGGCATTGTTCTTAAAATTATAGAAAAGAATAATTTAACTTATGCTAACTATTCAGAGCCAAAGGATTAACCCTGCCTGCTTCACAGAAACACACACTGTAACTCTCAGCAGTTTTGGAATCATGCTACAGATACAGTAACCATCCATTAGGATCTTGCTGTTGCTCCTGTTCATCCTTGTCCATTAGCCACTCAGAAGAGAGTCATAGTAAGAACTGCAACTATCAACACATTTCAAACAAATGCTTTGGTTTTCAAACTGAGGAATCTGACTTACCAGGTCAAAAATGAATGATTTTTTTAAAAAAATCCTTTTGCTCTCTGACTAGCAGAAAAGTGACATATGATAAACTTTATTTCTGTGAAGTCAATGATTTGTCCTCTATGATAAAGCACCCGGAAGGTTACATTTTGCAGAAGCTGAAGAAAGCAGTCTCATCAACTATTTACTATGGAACACAGAAGCAAACCTGCTCAATGAATAAATACATTTCTCTTTTATGTTTTTTCTGTATTTTTAGGCTCCTTTGAGGAGGTAAGGAGTGAGGGGAAATGGAATAGTGCAATGAAATGCGAGCTTTTTCCAATTTTTTGTTTTGATGAACTTTTTCTAAGTCCAAGTATGTATTTCAATTTATTATTGCCCTCAGCAGCAATTTTAAGTATCTTAGCACAGGCAGAAATGGCTGCCAGCTTGTCCCCCAGTCCCCTTGCACACTTTGACCTCCTACACTACACAGGTGTATCAGAGAACTGATGGCTAGTCAGGTATTGTGGTCACTGCCAGTCACTTTCTTAGTGGAGGAATTATTCCACACTCCCTCACCTTTTTCCTACAACGGAACCTTCTTTCTCAACATTATTTCTTTTTAATTATTCTTATCCATGAGTATTATTTAAAGGGAAAAAACACAAGAATATCTTAGAGTTACTTATTCATGAACCACTACTATTTAAAGCTTACTTAAACATTCCAGCAATGATTCAGCTGAAAAGACTTAAGTTAACCTACAAGCTTGATATGCAGTTCTATCCGTGGCCCCCACATCTTATGACTCTGTTGTGACTAGCTCACATCATTCTGTGTTAGTAATTTCTCCTTCCTTTTTTATGCAATCTTTAGGCACGATGTGCATCCATGATTACTACAGACTGTGTAAGCCTCCTCCTTCAGACTGTTATTTAAAGTTCAACTCCATCATTATTAGAAAAAAAAGAAAGAGGGAAAAGATGGTAAAGAAAAAGATTGGGTGGCACAGACAATCAAATCATTACTCATCAGTGCTAAAATTCCATGTTCTTAGTTCTTCATCATAGAAGAATGGGTGGGTTGATGTCAAGCCAGTAGTCTCTACCTGTTGGCCTAGATTGAACCACTCGCAGACATGCTCAGCAATTCTGAACCTTCTGTTCATGTCATTTCTGAAGTGAAGATCTTGTTTGAGGCCTCAGTGATTATCATATATTTTCACTTATGAAAGCTCTATCATTTTCTAAATGAGATTTATATCTGCTTTCCACTAATGGTTATGTTTTGCCAAAACTATTAGCCCCCATGCCCTTTGCTGCCTAAGCACTTAGAGTTGTTTTATAGCTAGAAATGCCCAATAATTCCTGGTGCCTTGGCCTTGATTCTGTTTCCCATTATTGCTCCAATATTACCTTCTTGTCTTGACTCTTAAGTTTCAAACAACCTCTTCCTTATCCTAGTAAGGTGGCATATTGGCCTTGTTTAAGGTATTAAACAAAACCCACCCTGTTCCCCATTTATTTAACTATTTAAAAGTTCTTAACCATATTTGATATACAAGATTAACAATTTCCAAAATCACTATTAATTATTGTGATATTGTATGTTTGGAAAAATAAATGTACATTTATATTCAAAAAAAAAAAAACCACCCTGTGCCTCACTATTTCTTGGGAGTATTTCTTGTTTTTCTGTTTCATACGAATTCCTCCCCCTGCAAGTCCAGCTATTCCTCCCGTGGGCCCCTGGCCTCTGCCAACCAAAAGGATCACAGGACGTAATTAAATGTTTCCAATTATGAAGATTTTGCCATTAAATGAGGTTGAAAGGACAGTGGCATTTTCAGTGTGTGGTAGGTGAGAAGCAGGGCAAAGAGAAACAGAGCAAAGGAGCCTAAACAAGACTGGAGCTGGGGAAGTCTGGTCTGAAGAACACTTGTGAGATACCAGCCAGGAGCCAACGAAATCACGGCTCTGTCCTCACCGTTCACTTTCTCTGGCTTCTGCTACCTTTTAGATGTTTCAAAAAGCTTTCCTGACAACATTTAAATCGGCAACGTGGACACACCGAGAGGGGCGACAGGAACGTCTTGTCAGTCCCGTACGGGAGCCTGTGGCTTCCCTCGTGTGTGTGCTGCACGCTGCTGAAACCAGGAAGTCAGAAAGACTGATGCGTTTCCAGGGAATACACGCAGTGTCTCGCCTTGCCAAACACATCAAAGCAATTTGTTTTTGCCAGAGAGACTCCGGTGGCTCCCCGCAATGACTCAGCTCACTTATTTAAAATCCTAAACGGGTATGTTAGGAGCTCGTAGGTCACTAACCTGCCAGCCTTGTAATTTACACTGCTGGAGAACAAGCCGGCATTTCTCCTCAGCAGACAGCTTCTTCTTCTCGCCGGGGAGTGTCTCCACCAAGGGCTTATACCTGTGAAAAGCAGCAGGGACATGAAAGTGGTGACTGGATTCATCAAGCCAGTGATTATAAGCAACAGAACTGTCTTTGTTACACTGTTTCTTAGCCCCCATCCCTCCCCCCCCCCCCGTTCCACGTGTCCCCATATACTCCATTCATTGTGCCTTTAACAGGCAACGGTGCAATAACACATCTTTCACATGGAAAATGATGTTTGAAATGAATCAAATATATTGTTCAATCTTTTAATGTATGTTTAACACTATCATGGAGTGATGCAAACCATGTAGCAAAAGAGAATTAATCTGTTAGTTTTTGCTTAAATATTTAGAATGATATTAAAAAATAGAGCTTTTAGGAAACAACAGCATATGTTATGCCCATTTGAGAGTGCCTCTTGACATAATTAGAATCTATAATAAAGGAATATCAAAGCATCCGGAATTATTGAGGCAGAGCAGCTTTCTCCCCACATATTACATAATCGAGTATTTGAAATCTTGCAGTAGGACATGGTATTATGTCCTGGAAGTTTCTTTAAATTATTATCTTTCATTCCCTAGCTGAAATGCTTGCCAATATAATAGTTTTCTATGGATGTATTAAAAAATATTGCTTTCAAAATTACATCATCAATATAAAAATTGTTTGCACTTATGGTATGGGACCCGACATATGAGTAAAGCTGCATTAGAAGGAGGAAGAGGAAGAAGGGGAGGGGAAGGAAAAGGAAGAAGAGAATAAGAAAAGGGAATAGGACCAGCAAGAGTAGAAGGAGGAAAGAAAAGGAGCGGGGAGAGTAGGAGGGAGAGGAGAAGGAAGAAGAGGAGGAGAAAGAAGAGGAAGGGGAAGAGGAGGAGGAGGATGGACAGAAGAAACAAGGGAAGATCTGTGTAAGTGCATCCACTTCTACTGTGTATGTATGGTTCTCATGTGGGACTGCTAACGGAACTCAATGCCAAAAGGTAAATCACCTACTTTTATTTTCTGTAGACTATGTTAGCATTTCATCTACATTTTGCTGCAGCAAATTTGGCATCTTCTAAAAGGAGTGTTTTTTGTTTCCTCAAGGCAACTAAGGAGGGAAGTACATTGCCTACACATCCCCCTCCCCCCAGTCAGCACTGAGAGCAGTGGCCATGTCCCACCGACAGCCACAGCGGATTTACACGCATCTCCTTATTTCTGCAAGTGCTGTAGAGAAATGAGGTCCCAGCATGCGAGCCAGCGCTGCAGTAACTAGGGGTCTGGCCTATAATGCAGACTGAGAAAATATACCTATTTGACTTTTTCAGTAGCAGACGTTTATTTCCTTTCTTACATCCTGAGCATTGTCACTGAACACTCAGACAGATGCTCCTCCACTTATGATGAGGTTATGTTCCAATAAACCGATTGTAAATTAAAAATATCTGAAGTTGAAATGCATTTAATACACGTAACCTAGGGAACATCATAGCTTAGCCTAGCCTGCCTTAAACGTGCTCGGAAAGCTTACATTAGCCTACAGTTGGGCAAAATCATCTCACACAATGAATACACTGTAGAGTGTTGATGGTTTGTGCTCACGATCATGTGGTTGACTGGGAGCTGAGGCTCACTGCCATGTCCCAGCATCAGGAGAGAATCTAGGGCATACCTATGGCCTGGGAAAAGATCAAAATTCAACATCGGAAGTTCGGTTTCTACGGAATGGGTATATGTGTAGCTCCATCATAAAATCAACCAATTTTAGGTCAAAGCATCAGAAGTCAGTGACTGTCTCTCTACTATTTGTCCCGGGTTGAGAATTGTCATAGTCTTCCTAATCTTGACTCAGATAAAATAAATACATCAACATCAGCAATACCCTTCCTTTTCCTGTATAGATTTTTGCTCATGTGTCAAATTTGGGGTACAGAAAGGAGTAAAAATAGCAAGTAACAGAGACTGAACATGCAATTGTAGTGCCAGAGGCAAGGATATAAAAATCCTGCTCATCCTTTTGATCACACTGAGTGGACTGAGATGATCTATGGATGACAGAAGCATTCAGTGGATTTTTTTTTTTAATAATAGGCAAGAATGTGATTTCCTACCCAGCAGGCACTGAAGTTGGTAGCTATTTTTTACTGGCCATATTATGATTGCTGCAGAAGAGAAAGATGTATTTCAAGGGTGGAACAGAGAGAACAAGTGGGTCTAATGGAGTATGTGTGTGTTTGTGGAGGGTTGGGACGTGAAAGTAAAGTGTGCAGAGAGCAGTGGGATGGATGCCTAAACGTTATGGGCATCCCCAAAAGATGCTGGTACATGACTTCAGCAAACATGGATTTTATTTCACAATGTTTGGTCCAGGGATGACAAACAATATAATTGTACAATGTGTTAGGCTAGGAAAGAAACTGGGTTGGGAAATCTAAACACAGCTTCAGGTTCCAAACATGTAGCAAATTTGCTATGAGGCCCTTGTCAAGCCACTTAGCAAGTAATTCTCCCCTTTCTTACTGTATGTGTATTTCTTGGGATACGACACAAATACTAGACTATTCTTGTCAGTCTTCAATGTGTATGAGCTTCCCTAAAGCAGGGGTCATCTTTGTACCTTCCATGATGTCTGTTCCATTGTTTTTGTATGAAGCAAGTACACATAAATGATGCTAGGAAATTGAGCTGGGAATTTAAGAGATGAGAAGTAACATGTCTTGAGCACTGAAGGAGTACAAGGGGCTTTTCATATGTTACTCCACATGCTCCTCATCACTGTAGGAGGTCTGCATGATAATCTGATAGTGAGAAAGCTGATGATCACATAAATTAAGTCAGTTGCTCTAGTTCACACAGATGGGTATAGGTTGAATTGTTCCCCCCGCCCCCTCACCACCACCCCAAGACCCAATTTGGAAGTTGGATTTTTGCAGATGTAATCAAGGTAAGATGAGGTCATTAATGGGTGGGCCCTTATCCAATATGACTATCTATACTAATAAAAGGGTAATAAGCTAATTAGACCGGGAGACTTTCTGGACATACTTTCGGACAAAGCCATGGTGGCAGGGCAGTTAGGGAGAGCAGGCTGGCAGGGGGGGCAGTTGTGGGCAAGCAGGCTGGTGGGAGGGGGGCAGTTGGGGGTGAGCAGGCTGGTAGAGGTGGGGCAGTTGGGGGCAAGCAGGCCAGTGGGGGGGCAGTTGGGGGTGAGCACAACCCTGGGGGGGGGAGGGAAGTTGAAGGTGAGCAGGCTGGCGAGGGGGCAGTTGGGGGCAATCAGGATGGCAGGGGGGCAGTTAGGGGTGATCAGACTGGAAGGGGGTGCAGTTGGGGGCGATCAGGCCAGCAGGCAGAATGGTTAGAGGCAATCAGGCAGGCAGGCAGGTGAGCAGTTAGGAGCCAGCTCTCCTGGATTGTGAGATGGATGTCCGACTGCCAGTCGGCCTGGGATCAGGCTTAAACCGGCAGTTGGACATCCCCTGAGGGGTCCCAGATTGGAGAGGGTGCAGGCCGGGCTGAGGGACACCACCACCACCACTACCACCACCCACCCATGCACAAATTTCGTGCACAGGGCTACTAGTGTACTTATAAGAAGAGGAAAATGACATGTGATGACAGAGGCAGAGGTTGGATATGAGCTGCAAGGCAAGAACACCAAGGATTTTAGGCCACCACCAGAAGCTAAAAGAGGAGAGGGGGAATTCTACCCAGAGCGTCAGAGGGGCATATGGCCTGCTGACACATTGGTTTTGGACTTCCAGCCTTTAGAACTGTGAGATAATATGTTTCTATTCTCTTAAGCTACCTAGTTTGTGGTACTTTGTTAAGGCAGCCTGAGGACACTTATACAGATGGTAAAAGTGGTTGATCTTGGATTTGAACCCAGGGCAATCTAACTCCAGAGGCAATTTCTCCATGACCATTGCTACAGTCTAGGCAGAAATGAACAAGCCCCCAGTGCTAGATGGTTCTAGTAAGGAAAAGGAGCATGAAAAACAAAAAATATAAAACCCAATAGTAATCATCAGGACTGGGACATGCAGAGATAATTTGTTGCTTTTGACCTTTGGGTGACTGGACCTCTCCTATAAGAGTCAATCAGAACTTATAATGAAATACAGACCCATTCAAGCTCAGGAAAATCAATGCATTTCTTCCATTTAGCCAGAGCTACATAATGAAAAGAAATCAGTCAAATTATCTTTTTGTTCTCCTATAATTGTTTCATTCTGGAACTTTGTTAATTATCACCAAGAATTGAATTGACAATAATTCAAGTATCTGAATACAGTATTAACAAGTCAGAAAAAAAATTCTTACCCTTGGTGCCTTTTTTCTCATTTTATATTGTTCTTTTGACACCTAAAATGGTATAATTCTGACATTTCAACCGAAAAGACAAAAACGTCATCTTAGACAGGGTAAGGCATTCTATTTTAGTGTAATTAAAATCACCTCGTCTTTTGGAATGTGAGTGTCATCTGTAGGTGGTGTCCCTGGTCTAATGCTGTGCTAAACTTAACCTCACAGAAACTCCATCTGAGGCCAAATGGTAATAATGAGCTTGGAGCACTATATGGTCCTGAGCATGGGTGTGGTCACAGGTAGGACTTCTCAGCTCTCATCCCCACACACTCCAAGCCTCTTTTGTTCAAGATAAAAACACCACAACCCACTGAAGAACTCTGTGCTCAGGCTGACATCTGCCCTGTGTCCAAGATAAGTCAACCGGCGGTAAGAAATAAATGCTACCTCTTCCAGGAAACCCATTCTTATCTCATCCTCTCTTGGGATGAGGGAAATGATTGGGATCTAGTTCTGTCTAGAATTGGTGGTCCTGTGGCTCATTGAGGTTCATTTAATCAATCAACTAATATTGACTGAGCACAAAATATGTACTGGGAATGAATCTGGGAACAGAACAGATGACAATCCTTGACATTCTTTGATGGAGATAGAGCAGATAGAAATGTAAAGGGAAAGAATGTCAGACACAATGAAAGAGATGAAGAAGAAGAAAGCAGGAAAAGTTTCATTGTGAGCAAATATCTGAAGGATGAGAAGCAAGCGGTGGCGCTCTCTGGGGAACAGCCAAGGCCAGAAGTCCTGAGTGGGGTAGTGCCTGCCTGTTTGGGGAAGGAGGAATAGCAAGGAGGTGGCTGGAACAGAGCAAGTGAGAAGGGGGAGGAGAAGGATTCACAAAGGTAACCACATGGGTAAAGATTCGGATCATGGCCGTGATTCTAAGGACTTTGGCTTTGACTCTGAGCTGGGAATGAGCAGACAAGTTATATCACTTGACATAAAAGAATCACTGAAGCTGCTCAGCTGAGAGTGGGTGGCAGTGGAGCAAGTGGACAGCCAGGGAGACAATGTGGAGGCTTTCCCACAGCCTAGGATGGGAGCAATGGAAGTGGTAGGAACTGGTTGGACTTGAACTCTATCCATATTTGGAGGCATAACCAATACGATTTCCTGATGGAAATAGTATCAGGAGTATGATGATGTTAAAATAATAACAGAAACCACATCAGATAACTTATGAAATTATAAGAAAGGACCACATCATAGGACATACTTATTTTGAGGTCACTAAGAGGGATAGATTGCATTTGAAGCAGAGAAAAGCTAACAATTGAGAACTATAAAGCAGAACCTAAGGAAAGGAATTAATATTTCTCATTTCAAAAGTCATTTTTCCTTTTAGTTTTAAAAAGACATCCTACCCGTTGCAGACCTAGAGACAAAAAAAAAGTTTATGCAGTAACCATAGAAGTCAGGTAAAATCTTGTAGTGACTAAACTCACTACTTTAAGAAATCTGCAAGAAATAGTAGAAGCATCTCCTCAGAAAAAAACAAAGCATTTATATCAAGCTAATACTTCAAAAACAAAACTGAGATGCAGTTTCTTGGAAAGAGTTTCTGTTTCCTGAGTATTAACGTCATCTCTTCATTCAAAAGAAAATTCTATTATGAAGATTTAAGTTCTGGAACCCCTTACACTTTCTATTCAGCAAATATTTATTGAGCACCTATTACAAGAAGAATCTCTGCCATGAAATGCGGAGGTTACCAAGATGTGTTCTAATTTCACTGCGTATACTCAAATATACAGCATGGCATTTTTATCAAAATTACATCTCAGAAAAGATGTGGTTTTCTTATGTCAGGACCTTTTTGATAATGGACGTATTTTAGTTCCTGCAAATAATGTGTGGGGAGGACCATTAACCTCCTCCTCCCTCAGGATGGACTGGACAATCCACAGAAACAGGACAGGAAATGTCGCAGGAGCTCTATGTTGGAAGACTGACAGAGAAAAACAGCCCATCAGGGCAGAGCAAGGAGGAATGGGACTGGGCAGGAAGGCAGGACTGGGGCTGGTAGCCAAGGGAGAGCAGAGTTTGGAATGCAGTCATCAGTGCTCAATGTTGCAGGGAGCTGAAAGTGTGTCCGTGCTGAGAAGGGGCTGCTGGATTTGGTGACTGGGGAATCCAGATAATGCCAGAGACACAGAAGAAAGCAGGTTCCTACAGCATAAAGACATTAGCAGATGGTGGAGACGCACACGTGGTGGGCGGCTCTGGTGGTTCACCACACAAATAAAAGTAAAGGTCAGGGTGAAGTAGAATTAATGAGTGTGTGTGTGTGTGTGTGTGTGTGTGTGTGTGTGTGTGTGTGTGTGTGTTGATACTTTGTTTTTCAGGGGCTAGGAAGAACCGACAATGCTTATAGGCAACATTTGTAGAAACTTACAAGTTCTATCTTTGCTTCATGCTTATTTTTGTATATTTTCACTTTACTTGAGATTATTTTTCATTAACTTTAGGTCTTACGGGATAAGGATGCAGTTTCTTCTATGACCATTTCATTGATTATTTCGCACAGGGCTCTGTGGGGTTTCTCTACCTGGCATGCACATCACGAATGTAACAATCTGACTATGCTGAAATAGGGACGCATTTCCCTGGTTCTGCAAACTTGCCTGGGTTGTTCATTTCACTTGTATTCCTGCTCTCATAGTAAGCACAGTGCAGGTGCGCAAGGGTGATTTTCTAGCTATTTGGGGCTAATTTGCAGCATTCAGAATGCTGAGTGGTGGGCTGAGCCTGGCAGCTGCCTAGCAACGTACTGACATCCATCATGAAAATAGAGGTATGAAGAGAAAGGAGCACAAGTGGGCTTGAGAGAGAAAGAAGACCTATTTCAACATGCGAGGGAGGGAGCATAAGAAGAAGAAATGAGACACACACAGAGAGGACTTGCAGAGGTGCTTGGCATGGAAAGAGGAGCGCTTTTTCCTCCTTTTAGAGAATGTGAAAACACATAAAGTTGTCAAAAATTATCTAATTTACACAAAAATCTGTGTTTTCAGAGTGTGCACAGTCTTTCCCTTCTTCCCATAACTCTTAGGGTTTTAAAATCCCCTGTATGATTTCAGGTTCTGTCCAGGCTTTGGCCCCTGGCCTGCCTGTCTTGTAGCGGGGGTTGGCTCTGCTATTATAAAAGCCAGCAGGACTCAGCGTACCATATGAAGCCTTTATCCTGTGTACCTGCCCGTCCTTCTACCCCATCTTCTACCACTTTCCCAGTGGTTCTCTGCACCAAGTGAATCAAACCATTTCAGAACTTGTCACATTTCTTTGCATCTGTTGTGCCCTCTGCCTGGAGCTCATCAGCCTGATTCACTTCCCAGGGTAGCCACCTATCTCCATTCTTCAGGACCCATGACCTCTTGGTTCATATTTACAGGAAGGACAGACAGGGGACAGTAGCTGTGTTTTGCAATGGCTTTTACACCTCCTGGATTGTTCAGACCTGAAATTTGCTCTAGAGTTTATTTTTACATCTGTTGGGACCAACATTAACCTTATCAGTGGTCATTAGGATCTATATATAACTCTACTAAGGGCAAAAGAAGTCTTTACATTATGACTATGACAATCTAGGACCTATTGCTTATGGCACTGATTAAGACTGATTTCGCGCCCCACTTGTGTGGCTCAGTTGGTTGATTGGTGACCTATGAACCAAGAGGCCACAGTTCGATTTCTGGTCAGGGCACATGCCCGGGATTCAGGCTGGATCCCAAGTAAGGGCGTGCAAGAGGCAGCTGATCAATGATTCTCACCATTGATGCTTTTCTTTCTCCCTCTCTTTTCCTCTCTGAAATCAATAAAATTTATTTGGAAAAACTAAATAAAAATGTATTTTAAAAAGAAAAGATATATTTCCCCTCTCTTTCCATATTATTGTAAATAGGCTGCTGTCATATTTAGAAACATGGATATGCCATTCAAAGACAGTGGCACTTCCCATTCCCATGTTGTTCCTGGCTCAAGAGCCCGCAGTAATGGAATCCTTGGGAAGAGTCGGGAGGGCACTGCAGAGGAGCTTCCCCACTGACTTGGGCGACTAGCAAGGTTAGGACACCCCTATCCTTTACCTGAAAATCCCAGGAGGACCTCTCAGCTCTCACTCTGTGTGGGTTCTAACTAGCCAAGACGTGTGCATGAAGGCGGTGGGTGTGAATAACCACAACCCAAGTTCGTCCACTTCCATCAAAGCCACTTCCTTGAAAGCATCTCCTTTCAAAGCCCATGGCAGCGCATACACCCAGAGATGCAGCCTTAATCCTATGGGATTCATTCATTCATATACTTCATGTAATTAAGCCAGGGGGTTCTCCTCCCAGACAATGTGGGAGTTAAATAATAAAAAAGAATGCTACGTTTTACCTCAGCTCCTGGGATTAGCCAGTACCACTCTGCAGACATGACCAAAAAAAGAAGAAAAAAGAAAGAAAGAAAGAAAGAAAGAAAGAAAGAAAGAAAGAAAGAAAGAAAGAAAGAAAGAAGGAAGGAAGGAAGGAAGGAAGGAAGGAAGGAAGGAAGGAAGGAAGGAAGGAAGGAAGGAAGGAAGGAAGGAAAGAGAAAGGAAGAAAGAAAGAGAGAATTCAGAGCCTCTGCTAAGAATTTACATAACAATGCTCTCAAGTTCTCTTACTTACAGCCAGTTCCACCATTTCATTTTAATTGTGCGATGTAACAATGTTCTATTAATTCAATAAATGGATGAAAGTGAGCACTACATTAGTAACGTCGCAGTGTGAAATATGTGCTAGGCTTCATTTCCTGAGCAGCCTTTGCAGCATGAAATGTTTATTTCAGCCAGGTTTGTACTTGTTTTTAATACAGCCCTAGGATGTTTTTCTACACAGGAACCCCATCCGTGCATGCAAAACACTCCAGAGCCATCTACCATAGGGGACATTTAAAACTGTGCCCTCTTGGGGAACCAAATATGTGATGGAGCTGAAATAATGGTTGCAAACGAAGGAACCAACCCTGGTGCTTTCTGATCTCTTTATACACACCCAGGAGGATGCTGAGTACAATCGGTGCTTTTGTCCTGCACATTTTGCAGAATTTACTGGTAGAGCCATAGCCTGTATTTATCAGGTACAAGAACAGCTTGTTTAGTTACACTGAAAAGAACAGATGTTCATTTGTTGTTGAAATCTAAATAAGAAATCTCCATCAGCTATATGGTTTAAGAAAAATTATCCTATTCCTAAAGCTATTTGCTCCTTAACCAAAGATTCACCAGGGTCAGTCTGACCTCCTGTCTTTCTGAGTATGGGCAGGAAACCAAGGCAGGCCAATCTGTTTGTTAGAGTTATTTGCTATTCAAGTGTTTTCTCTTCCTCCTAAACAGAGAAGGCAGTTCTCTTTGGGAATGGCTAAAAAGTTTTATGAGGATTGGTGGCTAATGCAGTCATTTTACTAATACAACCAGTTTATGCCTATTTCAGATATTGAAATTAGTTACTTAGTACCATATGAATCTGTTGTCCAGAATATCATCACCATTACAGCTGGTTATCCAATCATGAAAAAGTTAAGAATGAGGCATGATCTCCAAAGAAACAGTCTGGCACTGAAACTAGATCAGACTATTTCAATAGAAATGAACATTTCTGTTGTACACTTTTGAAGGTGTATGACAATGGTTGAATCGAGACTTAGGGTTTGGTATCTGAACCTAATCATGATTATTTATTTTGTAAATTATTCACTTTTTTTAAAACCACTTTATTGAGGTATGGTTGACAAACAGAATATATTTAATATATTCTTTAATATAATTCCACTGGATGAGTTTGGACATAAATACACATCTGTAAATGCATCACCACAATCAATGTCATAAACATAGCTATCACCTCAAAACGTTTCCTCTTATGCTCTTTAGTTTATTTAGCAAAATTTTAAGATTACAATACGGTATTATTAACTCTAGGCACTGTTCTGTACACTAGATCTCTAGGACTTAGCATTAACTAGAACACTAGAGGATTTGATAATATGAAAAATGCTCTGCCTATTAACATACCACACACTTTCAACACAGCACAGACTTAAATGTTCTGGTTCCTTGCCCTGACCGGTTTGGTTCAGTGGATAGAGCGTCGGCCTGTGGACTCAAGGTTCCCAGGTTCGATTCCGGTCAAGGGCATGTACCTTGGTTGCGTGCACATCCCCAGTAGGGGGTGTTCAGGAGGCGGCTGATCGATGTTTCTCTCTCATCGATGTTTCTAACTCTCTATCCCTCTCTCTTCCTCTCTGTAAAAAAAACAATAAAATATATTTTTAAAAAATGTTCTGGTTCCTATCATTTCTATATACATAAAAGCCAAGTGACCAGAGCGCTGGAATGACCGGTTGCTTTGACACGCACTGAGGCCCCGATCGGCCCCCGCACCCTGATCGGGGATGGGGCCAGCCGGCCAACCTCCCGTGTCTCCTCCCCCCTCACCCCCCCCAACCGGCCCAGCCGTATCAGCCCCAATTGGGGTGGGCCAGCCGGACACTACCCATGCACGAATTTGTGCACCAGATCTTTAGTTTTTGTTTTTTTATAATTATCCATTAAGATTAATACATGTATAACACTTTGCTTGATATAGGAAATAGTGGACACCCAAACTGTCTTGCATGACCTCTCAGTAGAATGCTGGACATTTTCCAAAGGACCCTTAAGAATCACTAACTCTATGATCCTGGATAGCTTTTGACTAAGCTATTTGCAGCTCTATAGGGATAAAACTTAAGCTGCAGAAAACTGGTAACAATGCAAATGATTCTTGTCCACAGCAATGCAAATTACCTTTGTCTGGGCAGCACAAAATTAATTTTGTCAGTAGAGAATACAAATCTCTGTAAATCAAATTTTCATTTGAACTATTTTACTACTCATTTCCTCTTTACATAAAGAGCTGAAAAAATCTTTGTTATATAGTCAACACATTTTTATGACCATCATGCTTTGATCTTTTAAAAATATTATACTTAACCACAATATAGTGTGATAACTGAGAATTAGCAAGGATGGGTTAGCATTCTAGTAACAATAAAATCCAAGTTTTTTCTTTATTCCAATATACTCTCCAAACTCTGCAATCCAGTTTCTACTTTTGTGCACACTATCATAACATCATATATCATGATAGTTAATTATTTATATGTCAAAGCCAACAACTTTATTGCAGGGATTTTTCCTCCTTTTCTGTTTCGCATAATTTGATCTTCTCTGTACCACATGAAACCATTGACCACTCCTCCTTGAATTAGTCATCACCCTGGCTTCCCTCCTATTCTTTATGTTACCCTGTCACCTGTCTCACAATTTCTTCTTTATAAACATAATTGCCTCCATCCTTCTACTGAATGTATGTGCTTTTTCAGCCTTTACTTCTTGGCTCTCTTGGAATGTTTTCTTTAAGCATCCTTAAACACACTCAAAGCTATAGCTATCATTTATAAATTAATGATTTTAATTGTTTTTGTATGTAAAACACAATAATCACTTTCCTGAACTTCATGGCAATTTGCTGAATTGCCTCCTGAAGAGCACAATTTGGATCTCCCAAACACACCTCAAGGTCAACCCATTCCATTCCCCACCTCACACACACTCTCCCATCTTGTCGTACTCACTGGGATCTACCATTTACCAGCTGCCTACCTGGAAACTGTGGAGTCTGTCAAAAATTGGTTCATCAACATGTTTTGTTCATTTTAACATCCTAACATCTTTAAAGTTTATGTCCTTTTCTTCATCTCAATCCAGTTGTCTCCATGAAGCCTCAACCACATCAATCAGTGTAATCAATAGTCTTCTAAATATACCTGTCTAGTCAATTTTTCACACTGTTTTGCTCAAAAAGGACTCCCCATCTCCGGTATACATTTCTAGTTTTTCATGGGCTAGCAGATTTTTCATTATATTTTGTCTTTTCTTGGTTAAACACCTCCCACCCACTAAGATCATGCACTCCTGCCATGCTAAAATTTACTGAACTCACCACTCTCCCTTATGGTTGCGCTTCTGTGGACAACTATCACTTCTGGCTAACTCTAAGTGTCTTCAAGCCTCAGTTCAATGTCATCTGCTCCAGGAAACCTTATGAACTCCTTCCCTGGAAACCTACACTGTTCTAGAAATTGCTTGCATCCACTTCTCATCACTTCATGTTATCATTTTCTGCTGCTCTTAGTTTCTGAGGCAGAGAATATTCTATGTATTCCATATTTTAACCCTAAAATACCCTGAAGTATCTGGAGTATTGAAAAGAAAACATTCAACAGCTCTTGTTGGGTGAATAGATAAAGAAAAGAAGGGAAGAATGGAGAAATGAGAGGACATGGGGAAAAAAACCAAAAAATTAAGGATTATTTAAATATTTTATATAATACTATAATTCAGTCTAATATTTACATATAAGTATATTTATTTATAAAGAAAAAGCAATGAAATAATATTATTTAGTATTGTTTTAATGATAACTCAGCAATATGGTTTTGCTGGTGATATCTATCACTTTATACAACATATAAAAACTAATGATCATATCACCTAGTATAGTAGCTGTCAAGTAAAAGCATGCAATTTCATAGCATTTAATTTCTTATTTTTATTTCTAAGTACTATTGAGGGGTATGGACCATTTTTGTCTCACTGGCACCTGGTCACTATCTCTGACGCCAAAGTCATTGTCGTGATTCTCACAGATCCTTTCCATAGCAGGGAAGGGGCATGGGCTGTGCTAGAAGCATCAATCCCAAGTGAAGGAGCAGAGGTGGTCACCAGGAGGAACTGGCAGTGCTGTGTTTCCTTCCCCAGGCCACTCTGCCCTGCCAACTGTTACCTAATAGCACTTCTCATTCACTTGGATTATTTAAAAATGGTCAAAGTACCCATTTTTCTTCCGCTGTGTCTTTTATACTTTCAGATTGAGTGATACTAAAAGAAGGCTGTGGTTGATTTATTTAAAACCATTTTAAACCCTCTAAAAACAGGCCAGCTGAGTGGATCAGCTTCAGTGAAAGTAACAAAATGAATACACTTTAAACCTACAAGTATATGTAATGCATAATATACGTGTTGCTATAGAAAGATGTATCTTGCATAGGACCACAGATCGGTATTAGGAAGGAAGAAAGATGTAGCCTATGACTTCCCAACAGTTCCATCCCCAGGCGTTCTGCCTCTGTTACAGACCGTTGCAAATATTTGGTCTGATGATGGTGCCCTTAAAATCCCTCTCCTACTGTCGTAATTGCCACCCACTAATGCGATATCTGTACAACACTCTGGAGGTTTACAAGGAACCTTATGTAACATCTAAGCAGGGAGCGACTTGCTCACACTATTCTTGAAAATGTTTCTGGCCAGCATTAAGTGGGGACTTTCCATATAGTATTCTTTGGAGGCCATGGTATTCTTGACCCTTGATTTTTTTTCTCTTCTTGTTTGTCTTCTTCTCATCATATCTTTCAAAAGTTTTTGAGCATCCTTCATGCCTCCTTCTACAAAATTTCCCTTTGACCTACCACCCTCAGTGGCTCATTCCCTAATTCAGAAATATGGTAGACACTTTGTATCCTCATTTCTGGTTCCCTCTACTATAAAAAAGTCTTTTTTTGCCACAGTTTCCACAGGATTTATATTCTCTCAGCTTTTCTGACACTGTACTCAGTGGTTTTCATCCACAGCTCTGGTTTTAAATACTAGCCACCATCTAGCAACATTTCAATACATATCTTCTGCCAGACTTTTCTCGTACTCAGTAGCTCATCAGCCTTGTTACCTCAACATATCATAGATTCATGAACCCACCACATCCAAAACTGAACTCATTCTCTTCTCTTTGACACCTGCTTCTCCTCCACTAGGATTTCTCAGTTAAGGGCACGTAACACTGACCCAACACACCATGCTGAAACCCAAGCTAGATTTCTAAAAGTCATCTCCAATTTTCACTGAAGCCCATGTTTATAAACACTAAATGATGCAATGTCCATATCCAAATTATATATTTTTTAATATCTGTCCTTTCACTCCACTCAAATTTCCACTGTTTTCACTTTAGCTGATACAAGTAGTGCTTCACCAGAGATGATTTTTCCCTCTTAGGGGACATTTGGCAATGTCTGGAGACATTTTTGGTTATCATGATGGGGGAGGTGGAGTGCTCCTGGCATCTACTGGGTAGATCAGTGCTACAATGCACTGATCAGCCAAGTATGACAAAGAATTATCTGGCCCAAAATGTGAAGTGTCGAGGTTGAGAAACTGCTAGATCCATCTCAGCAGTCAGCAAGCTTTTATTATTATTATTATTATTATTATTATTATTATTAAGAGCCAGATAGTAAATATTTTAGGCTTTGTGGGCCATATGGTCTATGTCCCAACCTCGCCACTTATCCTTTGTAACACAAAATGGGGCATAGAAAATATGCAAACAAATGGGTGTGCTGTGTGTCAATTAATGTTATTTAATATACAAAGCCTGCTGCTGATTGGACTTGGCCCAGGGGTCATAGTTTGCTGATTGCTAATCTAGCATAAAGGAAAATAAGGCCACATTATTACACTGTTTTGTATGTTTAATGCCTATTAGCTACAGGATACATTCCAAGTTTTGTACCCCAAAATACACAGGTCTTGCCTTTCTCTCTGCTCCATTCTCCTTGCTTGTTCTTATGCTACTGCAGTGAGAATGTCTGTCCCTGCACACCGTTTCATGCTTCTCACCACCTTCCCTTTGTGTATATTACCTGTAACTAACCTCACCCTTACTCCCATTTAAAGACTGGGATATCTTCCATCACCTCCTTCAATGAGCTTCTTGAGCTTTGCTGGGGTCCAATCCCAGCGGGTCCAGGGGTCCCCAAAGGTGTGGACGGAGTCGGCGAAGAAGGAATGACACGAAGACAGCCTTCAGTTGATCAGCAGCCTAGTCAGGACCTCTAGCCAGGATCTCCAGCCAAAATTCTGGTCGGAGTTCTGGTTAGGAACTGATCAGGATCTGATGTTTATTGTCTTGTTACATCCATATTTATACCAGCCGATTTTAATCCTGTCAATTTCTATTACAAAGTTTAGGGCATTTCTTATCTCCATTCCAGGGAGTAAAGATTATGTAGCTTAACTACCCACCTGGCACTTAATTAAGGGGTTGTATCCCCTCCCTAACCTCAGGGAAAGATCCCCACCTGGGGAAACAACCTTTCTCGGAGAGGTGACCTTGCTTGTTCTTATGCTACTTCAGTGAGAATGTCTGTCCCTGCACACCGTTTCATGCTTCTCACCACCTTCCCTTTGTGTATATTACCTGTAACTAACCTCACCCTTACTCCCATTTAAAGACTGGGATATCTTCCATCACCTCCTTCAATGAGCTTCTTTCTCATCATCTTTCAAGACTCCTCTAGGGATTCCTTCTGAGCACTTCCATCTCGCAGATAACAAGCTACTTCTAGGATCCGCTGACCCCCTGCAGAACTATCTTATGTATCTATTCCTCCCACTTAACTGGAAGATACTTCAGACTTGGGCAAGACTTATTCATCTTTGTATCTTCAGCACTTCGAATGGCCTCGGGTGGCTAGTAGGAATTCAATATTAATTCCAATGAATAACTTTTATAGAGATATCTTTGAGTTTTCAAGCTTTTAGGTCTCTAGAAAAATGGGTAAGATTTAGCACAAGAAATAACATTTATAGGAAAGAAAAGTCTGGGCATAATATAACATTTTACTTTGTTAGATTTTATTTATGATTGCTACTTTTCTTAATTTTAAATACTTCAATGAATGGTGCTAAGAAAGTATATTTGCAGCTTCATTTGAAGATTTTATACTTCTAATCAAAGGAATAAATATCATATGAGAATCCCGAGGAGAGAATGTACAAGACTCATATACAGAGCTTATACCTTTCAAGGCTTGTGTTATCCAGGTTTTCTGTTTCTTTGAAAATGATTATCACTGAAATGGAATGGCAATAGTACATAGTAAAGGCCAAATATATTTGCTTAAATTTTAATTTTTGAACCTTATTTCTGACCTGATAAATGTCTGATAAGAGGCTACAGCAATATTTGAAGGTAATGATTTTTATAAAGATTTCTGAGATAATATTTGATAAATGTAAGTCAAAGGTACTTTAAAAAAACATATCCTCATATCTTCATCACTCATTAAATTTCAAATACCTTAAGAAATTTTTTATGTCTCAGGATTCCCCTGAGTTAAAACACTGGCAGAGCATCAATAAGAGAATGAACAAGACCCTACTAACTCTTAAAATTCTACTGTGAGCAAAGCAGGTTGTACTTTTTTCTTGAGCCAAAGCGTGTGTGTGTGTCGGGGATGTCTGGGGTGGGGGGTGGGGGGCAAGAAGTTCCTAAGTCTGTTCAGAACTCTGGACATAAATATGAATTTCTAACCATTTTGGTCATAGAATCTTTCAACCCACAAATTCTATAAGAATAAGAATGAAAGGTATCAGCTTCCTGAACAATTTCTAACATGCTTAATTTAGCTTAATTAAAATCCCATGCACACTCAAATATAGTATTCGCCTCCACTTCCTATCCCAAACTCTTGTCTGGCATCATCATTTTATAAAATACCAGCTGCTCTGTGTTACTTTTTATACAGAGATACTAGTCTGTTTAGGAAAAGTTGGTGTACATAATGTGCATAATCAAACAGAAAAGTGTACCATTTCAAAACTATCAAAAATTATCTTAAAAAAATACAGGATTTCAAGTCATAGCATCATTTTAGGAAGTTCTCTGTTGTGATAATAAATTATAGGTACTCACGGGAACAATTTAATAGATAAAGTACCCATCTAGTAGGAAACCAATATAACAAGTAAGTTCACAGATGTCTGCTTCCAGTCAAAATGGGGGAACAGTTACTAGTTTTATCCTCCGTCCACAAACAACTTAAGACTGGGCAACATATGAGAAGAAATGGACACCAGCCAATGAAGGTCAGTGGAAATAAATGAGTTTAGACCTAAGCCTGGTCAGCTTACTTCAAAGAGGGAGGATGTAGGCTGTGGCCTAAAGAGGGGGTCCTGAGTGAAGCCTGGGGATCTCCTGAGTAAATGGCACTGGGAGTTCACAGAGCAGAGCATCAGAGGAGAGCTCACAGAGAGAAGACTGCAGAGGTCTTCAGAGCTCCCCGTCAAGTCTCCAGCAGAATACTGCTCAGCACATGCATGCGAGTAAACTGCCAACGTCCCAGAAAGGTACCACCCAAATGGATGAGAGTGAACCAATCCCATCACAAAGACAGGAAGGAAGTTTGGCTGTTCTCATCAGCCAGAGTGAAAAATTCCATGGGACACTGGATAGAGAACTCTATTGTTTTGCATCAGGAGTATGAAATGATTATATATGTCACACACAGACCCAGACAACAGTGTAGTGATAGCCAGAGGGAAAGGGGGGAGGAGGGTGGGGGAGGGGTGGAGGTGAACAAAGTGGGGGAAATGGCGTTGGACAGAGACTTTGCTTGGGGTGATGGACACATGACTCAGTATGCAGATGATGTTTTATTGACTTGTACACTTGAAACCTGTATGGTTTTGCAAACCAATGTCACACCAGTAAATTAAATAAAGAAGAAAAATATGACGGCTTAAAATACTTTACTTCAAAAAAATATCTTTAAAATATTTTTAACAAAATAAAAATAAAAGTGACACTATAAAACACCAAGAGTGCATCTTAATGTAAACTCTGCACTTTGGGTGATGATGTGTAAATGTAGGTTCATCAGTGGTGACAAATGTACCACCCTATGGGAGATGTTGTTCATGGAGGAGGCTGCGTGCGTATATGTGAGGGCAGAGTGTATGTGGGAACTCTATCTTCAGATCAATTTTTCTGTGAACTTAAAAGTGCTCTAAAAATAGTCCATTAAAACCAATTAAACAGAAAAAAATAAAGGTAAAATAAGTATAAGATCCACACCTGCAGAGCTTGGAGGTGAGCCCTGGTTTCATAAAAAGCTCTCTGTTGTCACTTTTCATAGCTCCTCCGAATTCTCTGTCCCACTAGACATCTCTCATTTCCTGGGTCTCCCTTTCCTGTGTTCCAGCCTGAAGTCTGGAGCTTCATTAGCCCTGTTGACTGTGGACCTCTGTGACTACATCTGCACCTGGGGCAAGCTGCCTTCTGACAGGAAAGTGAAAAGTTCAATACGGTTGACCCCATCCTCTGGGGGACCACTATTGTTCTGAATGGGGAGGAAGAGTTCCCTCACTCAGATTATCAGGTGACTATGAGCCTTCTGCCACAGGACTGCTTGGGATGAAATGGAGATAATGGAGGAAATAAAATACAGTGCATTTCTGCACGCTTGTGATTTATGGGTTCCATGCCCTTCCCCTTGAGCCTGCAGTAGGAGACTTCTAGAACTATTTGTTTGCACCAACACCCACCTCTGGGTTTAGAACTGCTTGGCTTCCAGGCCAGGGTGCACTGAAAAAGAATGGTAAACTCACCATCAGCCTGATGGTGCTATTTCAACAAACAAAGAAAAATTTACATTAAATGCTTATATTAGGGGAAAATAGGTTTCACATCTCTTAACTTAAACTTCAATGTTAATACTGGAAAAGGGAGAGCTAAGTAAATCTAAAGCATGCAGAAGAGAAGAAGTAATAAAGATAGGAGTGGTTTCAATCAAATTGATTTGAACAACCCATTACTCCATTACTCCAGGCTCCATTTATAACAGCAAAACTTAAAATATTTAGACATAAACTTAACAGGATATGTTCAAAATCTGTAAGAGGGACATATTTTTAAGTTCCTGGAATGCAAATATGTACACTTGAGCAAACTGATGAATACACTATGTTCTTGGGCAGAATAATTCAAAATTGTAAAAATGTCAATCTCCATAAGTTAAAGGAATAAAACAATAGAGATAATAAAAATCAAAAGCTGGTTCTTTCTCTGAATAAATAAAATTGATAAAATTTTGGCAAGACTGGTAAGGAAAAAATAAATAAGACACAATTATCATTATCAGGAACAGAAGAGAAAAATAGAGGATATTATCACAGACCCTACAGATATTAAAAGGTTAATAATGGAATGCTACAAACAACTCTACATTGATAACTTTGTCACCTTAGATGAAATAGCAATTTCTCAAAAGCCACAAATTACTAAAATCCAACCAAGATGAAATAGACAACATGAATAACCCAAGAACTATTAAAGAAATTGGATTTATACTTTAAAATCTCTCCAAGTAAGAAATCTGCATACCCAAATGGTGTCACGAGCAAATTCTACCCAAACATTTAAAGAAGAATTAATACTAATTCCACACAGTCTTTTCTACAGAATAGAAGGCAAGACACAGTTTTGGAGAAAATATTTGCCAATCAAATATCTATACACGTGTTCTCAAAATCTATAAAGAACTCTAAAATCAACAACCCAGTGAAAACGTAGGCAATATATTAGAACAGGAAGTTCACCAAAGAAGACATATGAATAGCAAATAAGTTCACAGAAAGATATTCAATATCATTAGGTATTAGAGTGATGCAAAGTAAAATCACAATGAGATATCAGTGCACATCCATTGGAATGTCAACAATGAAAAAAGGCTGATTAAACCAAGTGTTGGAGATGGTGTAACTGGAACATTCATACCCCCTTGGTGGAAATGCAAATTAATACAATCATTTTGGGAAACAGTTGGGCAATTTTTTAGAAAGTTAAACATACCTTAACCATATGCCTCAGTCACTTTACTCTTATATTTATAGCCTCACTCAGAAAATAAACCATGTCCACACAAAGACCTGTACAAAAAGTTCATAATGACTCTACTTATAATAACCAAAAACTGAGAACAACCCAAATCCAGAGGTGCGTAAACCTACAAGAGCAATAATACTCAATAAACTATTGATGCAACTTATATGGGTGATGTCAAAATTACTATGTTGAGTGAAAGAAGCCAGACAGAAATGAATCTACTTTATTCCATTTGTAGAATATTTTAGAAAATGAAACTAACATAGTAAACAAAAGCATGTCAATGCTTGTTTGGGGATAAAGAAGTAGAGATGGATAAGAAGGAAATAGATACTACACAGGGCATAAGGAATCTTTTGGGGGTAATTGTTATGGTCACTATCTTTATTTGTGGAATGGTTTTTAGGATGCAGGTTTATGTTACAAAACAGGTGCACTTTATGCATACCAATTATATTTTATTAAAACTGTTAAAATTTTAGAAATAAATTTACATTAATAAAAAATCCAGAAGTACTTAAGAAAAAAATATGTCCTGTATGATTGTAATAGAAATCAAAATTCTTGCCCTTCTGATGTTTAGTTTGCCTGTTAAGTAAACACCAGCGTAGTAACCCCTCTTGGTGGAAAAAAGCTAGGAAGATGGAATCAGATGAATTAAGTTTGAGATTTTGATAAGAATTACATGTAATTCACATAAATATGAGAAAATAAGAGTGTATAGTGCATGTTTTAACAGCATCTGGTCAACAGCAAAAACTAATAAATATTGGTATTTGATGTGTTGTATTTTTTAAATAAACTTATTGGGGTAACTATGGCTAATAAGATTACATAGATTTCAAGTATGCATTTCTATAATACATCATCTGTATATTATATCATGTGCCCTTCATCTAAAGTCACATCTTCTGACACCATGTATTTGACCCTCTTTACCTTTACAACCCCCAACCCCTTTCCCTCTGGTAACCACCATACTTTTTAATGTTACAGTTATTAATATATTTACTAGATAAGAATTATTCTCAACAGGATATACTGAACGGTAGAAGAAAAAACATCATCTGTTATTTAGTCAATGTGTTTGTAGCCTTTTCAGTGAAATTTGATTATACTACAAAATTTAGTCAGTTAGTGTCCTAATGATTGATTCACATCTGAAGTGGCCACTTTCCTATATATGCCTGCAGTTATATATTGGTCAGAAGTATATGGAAATATCTGTATGTGAAAATATGTAATTCTATATTTTTTCCAGGCAGAAGTAAATACCCTTTATCTCTCAATAATGGGACAGAGATTAAAATGTACATGAAATAAAATAATTTTGTTCTTAGTATTTTTGAGTAATTTGAGTGCAGATTACCAAATTCTGAATCCATATCTATACTAATAAAAGCATAATTTGCTAATTAGACCAGACAGCCAAACGACCTTCTGGGCGTCATTCCAGATGTCCTTCTGGACAAAGCCGTGGTGGTGGGGGCAAGGCAGAGGCAGTTAGGGGGTTAGGGGCGATCAGGCCGGCAGGGGAGCAGTTAGGGGTGGTCAGGCTGGCAGGGGAGCAGTTAGGGGGTGATAAGGCCAGCAGGGGAGCAGTTAGGGGATGATCAGGCAGGCAAGGGAGCAGTTAGGGGCATCAAGCCAGCAGGCAGAGGGCTTAGGGGCAATCAGGCAGGCAGGCAGAGGGGTTAGGGGCAATCAGGCAGGTAGTCAGAGGTGGTTAGGGGTGATCAGGCAGGCAGACAGGCAGAGTTATTAGGGGCAATCAGGCAGGCAGGCAGGCAGGCAGGCAAGTGGTTAGGAGCCAGCATCCCGGATTGTAAGAGGGATGTCCAACTGCCTATTTAGTTGGACATCCCTTGAGGGGTCCCGGATTGGAGAGGGTGTAGGCTGGGCTGAGGGACCCTCCCCCCATGCATGAATTTCATGCACCGGGCCTCTAGTTGTTATAGAAAAATATTTCGTTCTTTTATCCAATACTCAACATTTAGCAATCATAATATAAAAAAGAGAAAATGAAAACGTATCTTATAAAAATAATGGATTTGAATATCCTAGTCTAAAAGAATTACAAAAGCATTCAATTAGATAATGTAGCTAATAATTGCTTATACATAGTAAATAACCCCTACATTGTTGTAGAAGAAAGGGAAGAAGATGAGAGTAAAAGAAGGAAGGAAAGGGAAAAGAAGAGAAGGGGGAATTCATGAAATTGTGATCCAGGAAATGTAATGGCATCCTTGACTAGTAATCATATTTGTCAATCCTCAACATTTGTTGTTTATCTAAAATTTAAATTTAACTGGGTATCTTATTTTTTATCTGGCATCTTATGTCTTATCTGGCAACCTTACCTACTACCCAGGCCCCAACCCAGCCACCCATATTTAATTTTTTCCTTGTTTTTCTTTTTTAAATCTTTACTGTTGAAATTATTACATAAATCCTCCTCTTTTCCCCATTAACCTCTTCCAGCCGGCTCCCTTCCTCCCCCCAGTGATAATATAAATTCTTATTCATTATTTTAAGGACAACAACATAATTATTGTGTACCAATCTTTTCCCGGGCCCTGTGTTAGGTGCTGGAAGCATAATCTAAAATAGGAGACTGGTATATATTACCAAGGTTACATCTAGATAAGATTGTGAGAAGATATTAGGGCAGAGTTTTCAACCTTTTTCATCTCATAGCACACATAAACTAATTACTAAAATTCTGTGGCACATCAAAAAATATTTTTGGCCAATCTGACCAAAAAAATGGGTATGATTTTTATTCATTCACACTGGATCGCTAGTGCCTTGGCAGCTGTCATTTTTTTCATTTGACAATGTAAGGGAAAAGAGGTCAATGCCCCTGACTAAATAGTAAGGTATTGCATGTTTTAAATTTTTTTGTAGCACACCTGTTGAAAATTGCTGTATTAAGGTATAGTGGGAAGAGCAAACTCTTCACCCTGATAAAGATATTTTCTATACCAATAATAAAGAGCTGGAAAAATAAAAAGATGCCTTTATCATTACATTTTTAAGGTACATTATGGCATGGCATGTAGTAATTAACCATTCTCAGTGAACATGCACCATGGGAGGAGTGACAAAGAGGATACAAGCTGTATTGTGAAGCTACTGAACATGTGAAATATGAAACATGACTAGAACACAGAACCTTCTGTGAAATGAGATTTTCCATCAATTTTCCATAAATAAGGGCACTGGGCTAGGTAACTGTTGGGGAAATACATGTCCTATTATCTGAATGTGTAGACTTATTTGTAGCAATGACCAAAGCACAATACCAAGAATTATAAGACAACATATAAAAGTATCTAATCAAATGGTACTCAGCTATATAACTAAATTGTGGGAAGATGATTATGGCATTGATGATGGTCTTGACAATGGGGTGTACTAGGCACAGAAAATGGATTAGCCTGTATCTATACCTTCTCCAAATATACCTTTCACTGGGAATGAACCAGTAGATTTTTAATATATCCCATGTAATGACTCCTTTTAAAAATTGCTTCCTGATAATTCAATAAAAGTCAACCTTGAATTGGTGTAGGTCATCTTTAATGGAAAAGGTGTAATTATAACTTTCTTGTTTTACCATCTTGTTAAATAATCATTGCTTTAAAAAATGCAATGCATAAATAATTACTTCCATTTCTTTGCAGAGTCCTAATAGACACTCCTTCAAAAATAAAGGAAGGGTATGATTTTGGTAAATGCCATATTTGGTATTCTAGTTCTTGCATGGGACTATAATTTTTAGGGTTAGGATGATCAGAGCTAGAAAAATGTCACATTGCCCCTACCTCTAACCATCTGGTCAGTTGTTGAGATTGCTCATGTCATTCCTATTAAAGTATTTTTCTCTTGTGTTCCTCACTAAGTGCACTGATAATTTTCAGGTCACTCTGTATGATTCATCCTTTTGAAAATTTCTTGTTCTGAATACATTAGAAGTTCCTTTTTAATATGTTATTCCATTTTTGATAGCTGGGGAAAAATTAGTTGAGGTCCTTTGCAGAAGTTTGTTGGAATGTTTTTGTCATAAATTGAGAGATATTTGTAAGAATATTAATTTAATGTTTAACAATATGGTGTCATAATATTTCTAAAACTATGAATTTCAAAAATTTATTTATTTTTAGAGAGAGAGGAAGAGAGGGGGAGAGAGAGAAAGAGAAACATTGATGTGAAAAAGAAAAAGGAACACTGGCTGCCTCCTGCATGCACCTTAACAGGGATGAGTCCACAACCTGGGCACATGCTCTGATTGGGAATGGAACTGGTAACCTTTTGGTGCATGGGATGACACCCAACAAACTGAGCCACACTGGCCAGGGCAAAAACTATCAATTAAATATATATATATATAATCTTAGGGGCTCAGTGCACAAATTTGTGCACCTTGAAAGGAACTGTGGGCCACGAGTCTGCAGTGGGCACAGGGGCAGGTCTCGGCCCATCCTCCATACCCCACCTGGCCCCTCCCATTGCAGCTCCTGGTCCCCTGTCTGCCTGCAGCCCCGCTTCTGCTGCCACCGCTCCCACGTGCTGATGGCAACAGCTCCACTCGCACTCGGTGATAGCGCAGAACAATTGGGGCCAGCGCCAGCAGCGGGTGCGAGCGGGGCCCATGCCGTCAGCAGGTGCGAGCAGTGGCTGCTGACCCAATCACCCCTCAGGAGAAGGGGGACATAGAGAAGCCCTCAGGGGCAATCAGGGCCAGCAGCCATCACCCACACCCTCTGATGGCACCAAACGACCGGGACCAGCAGTAGGTGCAAGCAGTAGCTCTGGTGCTGGTAGCAGGTGCGAGTGGGGTCATCGCTGGCAATGGGTGCAAAAGGCAGCTGCCAGCCCTGATTGCCCCTCAGGAGCAGGGTGAGGTGGAGAAGCCCCAAGGGGCGATCGGGGCTGGCAGCTGCTGATCATACCCACTGACAGTGCCGAGCGATCGGGGCCAGCACCAGGCACCAGCAGCAGGTGCAAGCAGAGGTTCTGGTGTTGGCAGCGGGTGTGAGTGGGGCTGGCACCAGCAGCAGGTGCAGGCGCTGGCAGCAGGTGCAAGCAACCAGTGGGACCATGGTGCACAGGAGCAACAAATTTTCAGTAACCCCCAGATTACGATGACAGTGACCGGTGCCCTGCCTTGGTCTGGTGCCCCGCTCACCTGCTCCATCATCCCGCCATGGCCGATGCCTGCCATGTTCTATGCTGTGCTGTCTACTGCCGATGCCCGCCATGTTCCACATGCAACCCTTGGTGGTCACCGCACATCATAGCTACCGGTTGTTCAGTTGTTCCAAACTATATATCTACCTATCTATATCTATCTATCTATCTATCTATCTATCTATCTATCTATCTACATATACAATAAAACTAGAGGCCCGGGGGGGGGGGTGCCCCTGAGCCCGGCCTGCACCCCCTCCAAACTGGGACCCACTGCGGGATTGGACCTGAACCAGAAGTCAGACATCCCTCTCACAATCTGGGACTGCTGGCTCCTAACAATTCACCTTCCTGCTGGCCTGATCACTCCCTAACCGCTCCCCTGCCAGCCTGATCACCACTTAACTGTCCTCCCCTGCCGGCCTGATCACCCCCAACTGCCCTCCCCTGCAGGCCTGATTGCTCCCAACTGCCCTCCTCTGCCAGCCTGATCGCCCCATAACTGCTTGCCCCCCGCACCGGCCTGTTCTCACCTCTAACTACTTGCTCCCCCATGCTGGCCTGATCGCCCTTAACTGCTTGCTCCCCTGAAGGCCTGATCGCCCCTAACTGCATTGTTGTACAATTCTCATATGGCTAGAGATTTCAGAGAATGACTCAGAGTATTTTGGGGGGAGTGAGATAATATTTTAAACTATGACAAAGGCAAGATTGGGATCATTATCTCACACTAGTCTAAATGGCTAAAAATAAGTAAAATCTAAATGGTTACCCTAAAATGGTAACATCTACACTAATAAAAGAGAAACATGGTAATTGGCGTACGACCGCTACCCTTTTCATTGGCTAATCAGTGAGTATATGCAAATTAACTGTCAGCCAAGATGGTGGCCGGCAGCCAGGCACTGAAGCGAGCATGAGGCTTGCTTGCTGCAGACTCCAACGTTCCCCGCCTCACTTGCCGGCCTCTGAGCTACAACTCTAAGCAACTATGTACTATGTTGCAAATAAGAAGATAAACAAAACTCCAGAAACCAGCTGGACTGAAAGCCAGGTGGA